>NC_136653.1:990458-1165458 GCF_949748355.1 Melanostigma gelatinosum
AAGAGGGAGCGGGTCGTCCTTTATGGCAGTTCGATTCCCGGCTGTTACTGTCCGCATGTCGAAGCATTCTTGATCACTACACTGAACCCCAAGTTCCTCCTCACATTGAAAAACTTGTGTTCTATTTTAAAGGTCTGTGGTCTCTGTGCTGTACATAAATCCAAGATTGGAATATGTATAGAGAAGTACCATTAATGTGGAAGTAATGAGTCCTTTTTTCTAAATTGTGTTCCAGGAAACACACGGCTTGATATTGTATGTAATTGCTCAGATGGAGGCAGCTAAGAAAGCTCTTTCTGTTTACTGAAGGCCAGACAATATCTGTTTTACAGTAAAGTGGAAAAACACTGAACTATAGAGAATGGTGGAGGGGTCATAGGTTGACCTGGTTGTGCAGTAATTTGACAAGCAAATCATCACAAATGATAAAGAGATGTTCCAGAGGGTTGATTATTAGTATTCACTGCTGCACACGGATGTTATATTCGTTCTATGACTCTGTTTGTCTGAGGAAATTAGGAAGGTAAAAATAAATAGCAGCTAGATTGATCAGTTTATTGATTTGGAAAATGTGAATGCAAATATGGTTGGTGCTGGAAATCAGAAAATAAATTCCATGCTGCTTGTGTGATACTAGCTTTTATTATGGGAACTTGAGTCTGCACCTATTCTTCTCTAAGTTGTTGACTTTTTCGATTCCTCAATCTAATCCATTGTTCAGATCTGGCATGAGCGGGTTTATCTCCCCGCTCCGCCTACACCCACACACTCCCCACACCACGGCTTCTTTGTTGCTTGTAGGTAGTGAGCTTGAAGTTGTATGTTAGATGTTTGTTGATTTATAATATTATTGATTTTTGATAAAGTAAATAAACTCTGTCATAAAGTAGATACCTCACAACCATTTATTATTTATGAAAAATGTCCCCCTGGGGATGAATAAAGTACCTATCTATCTGTCTATCTATCTATCTATCTATCTATATATTTTATAGGGACTATGCAATTTAACATAGTTCCAATAAAGAGCATCAACTGCTTTACAGAGAGTTCATTGCTGTTGCTAATTTTCAACTCTCGACCCAATCACTGCATTTCCTGCATTCTGGTGAATTTGTAAGCATCAATGGGGAAAATGTCTTCATTTATGTAAACGTAAATACAAAATGCAGGTACCAGGAGATAATTCAAAATATATAAATCTAATGGAATATTATGCAGTCAGGATCTGGGGCATTCTGTGTTCTCAAATATGTATTCTCCTGTCGGTCCTTTCTCTTTTCAGGATATCCCTGCTGAGTCGACACATGTCTGCATGATTTACTCTCCTCCTTTGTGTCTTTTGTTTTGGGGGAGTAACCTCTGGGCGGCTGTGGCTCAGTAGGTAGAGCACTTCGTCCCTGTTACTTGCGGTAGCAAAAAGATAACTTGCAGCAGAGAGAGCATGTAGGCAAACTATACAGTGTGAATAAATGCTGATGTTTGGCAGTAAAGTACAGAAATAACTGGCACTATAATGCCTATATCTATAAACTATATCCCAGCGTCCACCTGTGTCTCTGGCTACAACATAATTAACATTATGCACAGTGACATGTGGGCTACTGACTAAAAGTATGCTAATTACAGAATTTACACACATTTTCACAGCTGGCAACTTGCACTGCATGGTGCACACGGGAGAGGTTTGCCCTCAGGAGTTTCTGGCAGAAAGCCATTTCTGACAGAAACTCCGCCCCTTTCATTTAGTTGTGAACAGAATCAAAAACGCTTCAGTCAATTAAGTGCCCGTTCCCCTCGACAGAAATTGGCTTCTACCGAGTGAAGCAGATGTGGAAGTGTCTTAAAACTTGCAGTCTCTCTAGTGTCCATCAGGGGGCGACTCCTCTAGTTGTATAGAAGTCTATGAGGCGGCACGGTGGCAGAGTGGTTAAGATCACTGCCTCACAGTAAGAAGGTACTGGGTTCGCTTCCCAGTCAAGGTTTCTGGTTTCGATTCCTGGTACAACCTGTGTTGAGTTTGCATGTTCTCAGCCGTGGCCGCGTGGGTTTCCTCCGGGCACTCCGGTTTCCCCCACCTCGGAAAAACATGCAAGGAATGAATGGTGAATGCTTGGTGTGAATGCGAGTGAATGCTTGGTGTTGGTCGGAGGGGCCGTTGTGCACAAATTAGTTGCCACGCTTCCGTCAGTCTGCCCCAGGGCAGCTGTGGCTACAGACGTAGCTTACCATCACCGGTATGACTGGGCGAATGGTGTGCATGGATCCTTGTAAAGCGTCTTTGAGTACTTAGAAAAGCGCTATATAAAATAAAGGATTATTATTATTATTATTATGAGGAAATTACTCTACTTCTCTCTTGATTTATTACCTCAGTAAACATTGTAAACATGAGTTTATGGTCTCAATCTCTAGTTTCAAGTCTTATTCAATACAGCATGATGTTCATTTAGTCAATGATGGTAATTTAGAGTCAACCAACCATCCAGAGCTTGCTTTGTTCGTAAATATTTAAAGTATTGACGTTATAGTTATCAATCAACTACAAAACGACTTATTACTCACTGTGTAACTAAGCTACTATATCTGTTCCCACTTGAGAGAAACTTAAATCTAATGTTAAGTTTTAAAGTTAACAAACTAGCTTACGAGCAAAACAATGCTGAACTAGCATTAAAACTATTTAATAGACGGTCGGTCTGATCCAGGTCGGAGCCAAATTCTGCCGAGCGGAACTTCCCATGAAATTCAAAACGGCACGTCATAGGCTAAAGAGTTTTTGGTTCTATTGGCTACTGAACGAAAAGGGCGTGGTTTCTGTCAGAAATGGCTTTCTGTTAGAAACTTCTCCTGTGTGCCTGTAGCGGGATGTTTATTGCTTTACTAAATAATGACGAAATGTCCACCCAGTGAAAGCATTTTTTTTTCCACTGATGTCAGAGACAATAGTGTGAGACTTGGGTCCTGAAGTGTTGTAATGCGTGCACATGTGCAGGGCAGAAAGTCATTTTTTTACCGTAAAATGTATTTCAAAAGTGTAATCCTGCTAATAATCCCCATTATTACTGAATGGATAGGTTATCTGATTACATCTTGATTTTGTACTGTAAACTGTAATGTCTTATAGTAAACTAATATGTCACAGCATTTCATGTATTCTGTTGTTCTCCAAGCCTGAGTGTAACGATGTATGATTTTAGATAGTGATGCTTGAGGCCATACTGTCATACAATATGAAAAATTAATAAATACCTGGGCTGCCTGAGTGGGTATTTAGTGCCAGATTAATTTAAAACAATCAAAGTTGGTCTTCACTGTTTTTGAAATTGTCTTTACAAATTTGAGCTGTGGACCGAAGAATATTCCTGAGAATAAAAATCATTGACCTCCATCTGTTCATTTTGTATTCTAGTTCCAAAAAATGTCAAGTGAGTCCGGTTTTCTAATAGAAAAATGAGTAGAAACTGTTTTTATTTTCCTTTACAAATTAAATACAAGATTATTACATTGCAGCCACTGATGGACATCGTCCAAGTATGCAGTTAGGGTCTAGAATCTACTGGGTTAGCCCGCTGAGCAGCAAATGATGGCTAAGGTGAGCCGTTCTTGTTGTGGCAGAAACACTACAATTAAGTTGTGGCTGAAATGAAGAGAAGAGATGAAGTTCTTGAAGTAGCAACCAGCGGGAAGTGTTTTAATCAGCCCAAGGCAATATCCAACAAGTCCAAAGTCTTAGTTGTTACGTTATTGCTCTTATAGTCTAACTTCAACCCCTTATGCCATTTTCTACCAATGAAACCAGTCGGTTGAACCACAACCAAAGCACATATTGCTCTCCAAATGAGGTATGTTCTTTCTGTCCACGTCTGGATCAGATAACAGACCAATTTGACAGAACAGTTTGCCCCCACAAACCCCTTTGAATGTGAAGAGAGACCTGCTTTACCATTAATCAAATACAATTTCATAAGGTATTCTCTCTCACAATAATCAGATTCAGCCTTCACACTTCATTTCAGCTACAGCTATCTAGAAAGTCTACTTGAGTACTACAGTTATAATGCACATCACATAACCACTAGATAGCATCATACATAAGACAACAGGCAACTCTACAGTGTCTTATTTTAACAGAAATACAAACGGTATAATTCAGACACCTAATGTATTACATACATCTGAAATAGTGTTAGAAGAATACAAATGATTCAAACTTCCATTTAGTCGATTGTAGTGATACAATTGTTTTAACACATCTTCATATCTTCTGTAAAATGTGCTGTGGAGACAGAATTCATAGCGTGACTCATAATGTCAATAGTCTGAGTATGACTACACATTCAGTGACAGGGAAGGTTTAAGTTCGTACACAGGCTACTACATCCAGTTTTCATTACACACATATGCACAAGTAATCACAGACGACTGCTCTTTAAACTATAACAGTTTATTACATCAAAATAATAAATTATCAAAGTAATATTGCAACCACCAAACACCATCATACACTTTTATGTATCTAATACCTAAAGTCAAATGAATAAAATGGGGAAGGATATATGTGTGTGTGTGTGTGTGTGTAACGAGGGGGTGTAACCTATTCCATCAGTGATGAAAAGAGGAGGGGCCTTAGAACTACAGCTTAGAACTACAAACCAAGATGACGGACACGAGTGACCTAGACAAAATGGCGGAGAGGGGCTGTGTGTAATCACGTGTGTCGGCGCAGCACGTGTGTTGGGACAATAGCGGGCGAGAGGTTCACCCAAAAACAGTAACTCTATGTGCGTGTAGGTTACGGGAGAGGGAGAACGAGAAAGGAGAGAGAAAGTGACATGAATCAACTCTGCTGCGATGTAGTAAGGAGGATGAGCACAGCTGGTCTTATCCTGCACAAGTCTGCCGTTTGTCGTTCTGAACTGACGACAGCTTATGCAGTGATAGCCACGACTCTCACCTCACTCACAGAATCGATTTAATGAAGAGAGAATACCAAACGAAATAAAATAAATGAAAATAATCCCCAAACCAAACAGTCATAGCAGGAAGTACACAATACGACGGGCCCTGTGGTCCGCGATGATTGCGCAATACCTCAGTATAACGCGACAGTGACTTAACACAACAAGATACGGGAATGACAATACATCAGCGAATAGGCTATATTACGCTAAGCTAAGCTATGTTAACCCAGATACCATGAACCTTACTTGTAGAAGCTTCGTTCGGCGGGGACCTTTTCTGTGATGGGAAACGATCAGTCCTCGAGTGTTGACTCGGCAGCGCGGCTCTCGTAGCGGGCGCAGACTGGGGGATAACCCGGTCCTCAGGAGCGCGATCGCTCCCGGTGGCATGGCTCTCTCTGGAGCAGACGCAGACCCAATCTGTCCTCGCTGCAGAGAGGACGATTTAACTTCGGCTGAGGCGACGTGGTCGGCACGTCCCTCCCGGGAATCATCGGCGAGGGAAAGAGGATTAGTCGCCTTCCTGCCGGCTGTGTGCACAAAAAAAAGGGTGGGGATACGGGATAGAAGCTATCCGTCCTCTCACTCGGATCCAGAACTCAAAATAAAACAGTCTGTTTTCGACCAGCGAATGTAACATGTGACCTGACAGGATTTGATGAGGCCGCGGTTTCCTCGTGGCCTTCTGTTGCCAGCGTGATGCTGGAGGAAGAGGCTGATGGACCTTCTTGTGGCCTGGACGAGTCCGGCGCGAAGAGGCTGAATCTCGCTGTGTTAGCGCTTATAAACCAGGTCTCACAAACAGCGGGCGGCATTTTCTTGGCCAATGGAGGGTCAGCATCAGGTTTTTGGCCGGAGCTGGGGGTGTGGTCATTTTGTAGAGTTGAAGCAGATCTCAGGTCAGGCTTGTGAGGAGGAAGGAACATGTGAGCTACTCAGCCAACCAGGAGGTGGCGCCAGACCCCAACACTGCTTTTGAGCCCAACACATGTTCGAGACTCAACCGTCGTCTTCCTGTCTATACTTCCTCTTCGCATTGTCTCCTGCACTCTTGAATGTATAAATGTCATGTCTGAAGCTGTGACTTCAGAGCGAATACACAGTTCACTGCAATACGTGGCTGAGTGTCTGTTCTCTGCTTGCAAGCAATAAATTGACTCTTTTGAAACCTTGATCATTCAGTCAAGACTGTTTTATTCATTAAACATATTGAACAGACCAACCTCTCTTCCAAATCTACATAGAAATATTCCATAACACGATGCCTCCATAGTGTTGCATGACTCGGGAGAATACTGTTGGAACTTGGATGTTCAATTGGTTTTCCACTTCAGAAAAGCGTCAGTGACCTTCGGTCATTGTTAAACCATAGCACTGCAACTGGTCTCTAAATATTGTGTCAGTCCGTTTTTCTTAAGTCTAGTTTGATTGAGGAGGTTTAAACTGTGATTTGTTTAGCAGATATTCCAAAGTGATCAGTTACCCTCTCATTGAAATCAGTCATGTTCTCGACTAGTTCCCTCTCCATGGAAATCACGTTTCTGTTCCATTGCATTTCGCAGGACTGTCTTGATTCTCTTTCATCATTTCCCTTCATGCCTCTTGGCATGTAGGGCAGCAACAAAAGTCTTCCACTCCTGTCTGTCCTGGGCGAGACGCTGGATGGTGCCCCATGAGTGGTTTAGGCTCTGCATCTCCTTCACAGTTCTTCTCCATGTGTTTCTTGGTCGGCCTCTTTTTCTTTTCCCTTCTGGTGTCCAATGTAAAGCTGTTCTTGTGATATCAGCAAGATCTTTTCTCAACACATGTCCTATCCATCCCCATCTTCTTCTCATTAGGATGGTCTCCATGCATTCTTGTTGGCATTTGTCATACAGGTCTTCATTTGAAATGGTGTTTGGCCAGAAAATGTGCAGTATTCGTCTTAAACTCTTGGTATGGAAGGTTGTTCTGTACTGTACAATAGGGTGGATAAAACACAGCTCAGATACAATTTAAGTTTGGTCTTGATGGTGTACTGCTGTGACCTCCATATGTTATTCAGTACTTTGAAAGCGTTCCTTGCCTTATTGAGACGATTCTTGATGTCTTTATCTGTGCCCCCATCTTGTCTGACAGTGCTGCCCAAATATGTGAACTCGTCAGTTTTAGGGAGATCTTCTCCATTAACCTGAATTGGTGATTGATTCTCTTTAAGGTCGAGAAACACCTCTGAGCTTCAGCCGTTGTCATAGGAGAAAGTTTCAGGCAACTGTCCATATAAATGTTCGACGTCTCATGTTGTTTTAACCTTCTCTGAGCGATGATGCATGTTGGTGACACATTGTTGTCCATGCGCTGTCCTTGCTGCCATCGGGATAGAACAGAATGCAGGGGTAGCAGAACACAACGTTAGCTAGTTTGCATCTTGCTAGCACCTTTTTCCGCTCACACCAGCTATACGATTTCTACATTTGTAGATAGTTGATTGATGTTTAAATTTGGTCTTAGTGGTCCTAATTCTAGTATAATTTATCCTGATTGCTACAATGACTGAACGGTAGTTCTCTTGATGACTGGATCAAGTTGCTTCTCTGAGTTGTAACGTTAGCCATGTTGATCGTGGTGGCGGCGCTGGCTCTGCCATATGTGGTGTTGGAATAATCGGAAAAATTAGTTTCCGACTAAAAGATTTGAGTGGAAACACCTGTCAACATGTTGTTTAAACGCAACACATCATCTTCTTTGTACCGCCCATGTTGTTTCCACATTACGACTTAAAACTCATGAACACACTGACGGAAGAACGACTTCCTAACTCAGGAACTGGAACCATCTGAGGAGCACGTGAATGCCCCAAGTCATGTCTGACGAAAACACGTTAGTGCTCGCGCACCTGGAACCCAGAGAGACTGCATTGCAGTGCTGTCAGTTCGAAAAAACAAGCCTTTAGACATTAAAGTCTATCAGAGACACAACTTGATGCTGCGGCTGATTGAACTATGATATTCAGAAGCAATACAAACAGTTGGTTTGCTCAGTTAGAAACTCCTTGTAGTACCTTTTATTGCAGTTCGTCATATCTTATTGAATTAATGTATGGCCAAAACTGTGTCTAATTGTTCATTTGTTCAGGTGACCAAATGTTCTTTTCTTTTTGTTTCGTTTTAATCTGTGTATACTTTGACTATAAGTTCTCCTAATGACACCATTAACATCCATGACACAGAAGAATCAAGGCTAGAATTCAGATCAGAAATACAGATCTGCGGTTGAATAACAATGGATTGGAGCGTGAAAGGATCAATTTGTGCCTCTAAGGTTAATTAATGCTAAATCTTGTTTTTTTCACTCTTGCAATTTATTCAGATTTCATAATTTGTGTGAATTTGCTTCAGGCTGTTCATCCATTTGATATTCCGCGCCCCGCTGCATCAAATGTGGCTTCCTATGGTTTCATTTATGGATGATGAGGAGTCAAGCGGAGGTGTCTGCTGAGGGCAGATGATGTCTCCTGCTCTCATGAACGGATAATTCTTCCAAAAAATAAGCTATAATGCGTTTCTGCTGCCATCATGAGTTTGTGAGTGACGGCATGCCACGCGCACGATACGCAGTACAGTGTTTCATGGATTGTCTGTGATCCTTTGTGGGATCACAGCAGGGTTTGAGAGGGCAGGCTGCACAGCAAGGAAACAAAGCAGTCTCATTAATCCCTGCTGATAGAAGGTTAGCCATTATATTGCTGCAACGGAGATACCTGAGCCGTTGTATCAGTTCACAGCATAAGAGGAGCTCACAACCTCATGCAGTCCTTATTCGAACATTTGTTCCTTTATACAATCTTTATACATCATGACATCACAAAACCAGCCTACTGAGGGATTTTGACAGTCGGGTATAAAACGTTTCCAGTGAGCATTCAAACGGAAACGTCTTGCGATACAAAGCGAATTCATGAATGTGACGGCAGGTAACTGAGATTATTTCCAGCTGTATTTTGCAAACTGCATGATACCTGCTCAACAGCAAATTAATGAAAAGTTTCTGAAATTCCAAACAAAGCTGTCTGAACCAACAATTCAGTTACATATTTAAGCTGCTGAGGGGACTTTTTCCAATTCAATTCAATTCAATTTATTTTTGTATCGCCCAAAATCACAAATTACAAATTTGCCTCAGAGGGCTTTACAATATGTACACATTTGACATCCTCTTGTCCCGGAACCCTCACATCAGAACAGGAAAAACTCCCCAAAAAACCCCTTTAACGGGGAGGAAAGAGGAAGAAACCTGAATCAGTGCCTGAATCAGTGCTTCCACTTCCGCTAGTTGTGCTGAAGCGGGTTGTGGCAGTATCCCTGACTCCACTGTTTGGTGATAGCCATCATTCTTCTGTTCGACCACTGCATAGGATGCAATGTTCCCTTCTTCTCCTTTGTAGCAGCAACCATCCGTGTACAGCCAGGTTCTGGAGATCCGGTCTCAATTTGTTTTCTTGTACTGCAACTTCCTCGCACACATGTGGTTGTCCATCCGTGAAGTTAGCCGCCATGTTTCTTGTGGCTGGCACAAAGGTGATGTGTGGCATGGTGCAAGTGTGTTGAATCTTTGTTTTCCTTGCGGCACTGAACGTGAATTCTTTACTCATCAGGAATGCCGCCACGCCATGGTGCGTGTGTACTTCCAGTGGATGGCCCATGACAATATGAGAAGTCTTTTCAATCGCTTTTTCCAGTGCTGCAACATATCTTGCGCACGTGGATTGACCATTTTCCACAGCGTAAAGTTTTGATGAATGATACATCAGTACCTGTCTCTCACCCCCCTTTTTCTGGAAGAGTACAGCATTGAGTAGGCTGTCTCTTTCGGAAACATCAAGGTGGAACGGTAGGGAGTAGTCTGGGGACATGAGTGCGGCGGCATGTGCAAGTGCTTGCTTCAAGTGGGAGAAGGCCGCTTCACCCTCTGCTGTCCATGTGAGGTTGGCAGTAAGATTTCTGGTGCCCACTTCCTTCAACATCTCTCTGAGAATGGTGGTGTTGTTGCTGTTTAGCCTTAGATTTCGCGGCGGCCTCAGCCGCGTCCTTTGAGTTGTTTCTTGAGTAGGGCCTTCTGCAAGGTCTTAATTTCTGTGTCATTTCCAGCCTCAGTTTGAATGTGCTTGGAGAGGTAATGTCGGAGCTGGGCGTTCCACATGTCTTGTGTCATTTCCTCTAGGCCAACCACTGCGTCCATGCTCTGGCGAGGTCCATCAGGTAGGCCTCGTTTTACCATTGTGCGCCATAGTGCCACTGTGGTAATGCTTGCATCATGTGGTTCTCTGAAGGCCTCGCGCCACACCCGTTCTGCTCTGGCCAAGTATAGGGGCGGGGGCTCTGCCGGGGTCCAGATAAAAGCTGCCACTGCTGCTTGGTTCACTGGAGTGGGGAACTTAGTTCTGAGCTCCTGCCACAACGCTGTACGATATCGATCAAAGGGGTCGGCATCTGGTGCCACATCGGCGCCTGCCATGTATAGTAGGGTAGTACACTGGGTTGGGTCCAGACAGCGGGAGAGAAGTGCTCTCAGGTCGCCTACCGCCAGCTGACGGCCAGCTGTCAAAGCTTCCGTGAGCTGAATCCACGGATCGGCTCCTGCATGGAGGGATGGAAGCTGTTGTACTATGCTGGTCAGGTCTGCAAACCCAAAAGGCACAAATTGAACACGCTGTGGTTGCGCGAGAGTGGGGGCTGCTCTCAGGGGATATTCACTGACAGTCTCCTCTGTTTTTGCTTTGGGGGGCGGGCCATAGAGACGGCGGGTCCCGGACCGAAGGCAATGGTGGGGGGGAGTAGCTCCAGTCCCTACCAAAAGGGGGGTGACTTTTCCGAATAGAGTGCCCTCCACTTCATATGTTGACCGCTCCACCGGTGCTCCTTGGTTGCTGGACTCTCTGCCGCAGCCCATAATTGAGGTTAGAGTCTGTACTAGTTCTTCTGCCTCTGTTCGCACGACAGAGAGCTGCTCCAATGTAGTTGGTCCGCTTGAGTCTCTTCGTGATGGCTGTCTTTCAGCTGCAGGATTATGGTACAGGTTGTTTGTCACATAGGTATCTTCTGAGTGCATGGGGCGAGGTGATGTGTCAGCGAGTTTGTCGCGAAGTCGCTGAATGTACACCTGATTGAAATCTCGCTGCCTCTTGTCGTCTCCTTCCTCCTCGTACCACTGGCCTCCCGCTGCTCCTTGAAGATCCTCTTTGTGTTCCCCACTGGGGACTCCTGTCATAGCTCTTTCCAACATCTCCATCCTCTTCATCATGCCTTTCATTGCTCGCTCTGTTGGGGTGGAGCTCGTCTCGATGGTGCACCCATCATCTAGTGCCATCTTGAATGCTCCTGTGAGCATTCCTCCTTTCACTGTTCTCACTGGTGCTTGTATAAACGGATTGTTGGAGGAGTATGGGGGAGTAACTGGAGGGAGTGCTGGATACAGGCCAGTTGAGGGCGGGGGAGGGGCCGAGGCCAGAGATGCCTGGCCCGGTTCCTGTGCAGTCTTTTCCAGACCTACCGGGGCTTGTGTGGTAGGGGTGGTGTTGAGGGGGGTGATGGGGCCTGGTTTGTTCTTTTCCGGTCGGCATGTCCACTTGTATCCGATCCGTCATGGCCGTTCCTAGTGCCATCATTGCCACTCGCTGTTCCTCTTCTCTGTCTTTGCGGGCTTGCTTCAGTGGGTTAGCGAACCCCCATCGCTTGGTTTGATTTGTCGTTTGATTTCTCTCTGCAGTCTGTGCTTGAGCCACTTGTTTTGTCAAATCGTTGGTAAAGAGCAGGAGGTCGTTGACCGATGGAGGTAGTGGACTGGCCGCCTTCCACCATCCCTCCTCTTGCCATCGTTTCATGCAGTTTTCCCAATGTGTCTTATCTCTTTTCCATGCAGTCTTGCCTCCTGTCTCTGTTACTGCTTTTTCAGTTTTGCACGCAGTGCTTCTGAGTAGCCACCAGATGGAGCCACCGTTCCAGCCATGTCTTCTTGTGTTCTTCTTTTTTTTTTTTCTTCAGTTCAAGTTTTTTTCAATTCCAATCCTTTTTTTCAATTCCAGATGTTTTGGATGCAGTACTCCCGAATGTCCAACAGAGGGAGCCAAAGCTCCTCTCAAATGTTCTTGTGCAGTTCCTGAAGTACCACCAGAGGGAGCCAAAGCTTCTCCCAAATCTTCTTGTGCCCTCTGTCCCTAGTTACTATCTCTCACCCTGCCTTGGCTGCAGCTGTCTTTCTTATCTAAGATGTTCACTCCCTTGAGCCTCTGTGCCTTTGCCTGCTCTGTCTTCGCTCCTAAATTTGTTCACGGTCCCTAAGGAACAAAATTCCCAATAAATCTGTAATCTTCCTAACTCTACCAGTAAAACTGACACGTATATTAACCCTCAGCTTCCCTCTTCTATCCTCGTGTTTGTGTTTCTGTGTAGAGTGCAAAGTTTGTGTCTCATGCGTGTGTTCTGCTCCATTGACCGTCAATCACTGGCAAACACACACGAGCCTGGTGAAAAACACTACAACTCTACAACAACACATGTACTCTCTAACACCTGTACGCTTCACACAATCACTCTCATCCATACCAAATTGAAACCATACACTGCCGTCACTGAAATACGCACAAATCACATATGGATCTGTTCTTATAGCGTTTTCACGAGCCCGGTCCCGAAGGAAATGGATACCTCCCTGAGATATTACTCAACACTCAATCGACCATACACTGCCGTGATTCCACAAATAATCGCACACAGACCTCGTCAGGAAAGATCTATTGATCTTATTGTTTACAGTGTACGCCTTGTGCGAACACGGTCCCTAAGGAAATGGCGAATTCTTGTGCTACAATTGAATCGATGTCTTCCCAGAGTACATCTATGCTGCATGCAAAAACCATACACTGCCACTTCTGCAATACTGGTACACAAACCTCATCAATTCAACCTCATCAATTTGTTTTTCTCAATTAAAATTCTCTGGATGGATCTTCGTTTTACAGTGTACAACATGCATGAACGTGGTCCCTTTAGGAAATGGCGTTTTGCAGTCTCCAGACACACTACTTTCACATCAGCGTATTTCAACAACAATTTCTATATACTTGATCCAAACCTCAGTTTGCAACTCCGCATAAATCAACAGTGTGGCCCGGAATTCAGTCTTTCAGACCGTCATTGGTCAGCGAACCGAAGCTTTCGCCACGGCTGTGTAACCTCCGAACAGTTATCAAAACTTACACGGTGAACACAATGGCAGCTTATACAATGTTAACAATCCTTAATTTCTGTTAGATCCACTCACACACATGTAGATTCTATGCTAAAAACCCCCCACTGCTGTCATAACAATCCTGTCACAATGCTTCGGCAATTTATCTTTAAAAATTTAGTCAATGCAATTCATTACTCACACCCGGTACTCCTGATCAATTCAATTTAGTTTTTCCTATATACAATTCTGCAGAATTCATTTAAATAGGATCCGCTTACCTTTTGATTCAGCGCTGTTTGATCAGTTTCCCGAGGTGATAAGAATTGCTCCGGTTGGCAGCCGGAATCCCCAGCCTCTCGGGAAAACACCTGTTGTTTTGTCTGTGGACAGAAGAAAAAGTCAGTCACGAGATGTATCTCCTACTGATCTATAAAACCATCCCTGCTACCATGTTGAGAATGAAACTCATGTTGAGGAGAAAACTCAGGTGAACAGACTTAGGTCGAGGCGTTTAGCTCAATTCAAGCAATAAGGTTTATTTGTAACAGAAGTATTATGTCCAGCAGTTAAACGTGCACGGACCTAGAAAGTTCACTCTGTAGGAGCGAATGAAAAGCTAAAGGTGCTTAGACAGAGTGCGCATGCGTTCATATATTAGGTCCTCCTTTTGGAGCCTATTGGTCAAAGCAAAGTAGGAGGTGGATCTGTTTTTAGCATTCAGATGACCTGATGGAGCTCTGGGCATCTCCGCCCACATTGGCTCACGTCCGGGATCCGCCTTCTCTGGAACGTCAGTGTGTGTGAAATGTTGATGTAACAGCATATTATTATGTTCGGCCAACTAGATAAGCTAGGCTAGATATGCTAGATATGCTAGATACGCTAGATATGCAAGGGCGCCTCTTTCTATCTCTAAGATGGAGCAGGCAGTTGAAACTAGTTCTCTGTAAGACTATGTGACATTTAACTGGGGCAAAAGCTATCCTTCAGAGTTCTAGTATTTTCCACTTTGTTCAGGCGAGTGCGAGAGTGCCCCACCTGGCGTTTTTGACCTTCGTGTACTAGAACTCACATATCCGCGTATAAGCTGTGTTTAACATTGAATGAATGTATATTTTATTTACACCACCTTCAGGCTCTGACCCATTCTCAGACCAGCCACAACATGGCTTTGCAGGACGACCCCAGAACGTGAAACCTGAGGATGAATTCACTTTCAGTGCCCCGATGATTCAAGTACCAGGAGTGGACGGTACTCCAGGGCTCGTGTTCAGAGCCTGGACACAAACTGACATTCTGCAAGCCTCATCACATCTGCCAAACATCCACAACGGTACAGCGTTTGCAAAAGATTCCCTGATATTCTGTAAAGAATTCATGCCCACAGGTTCAGAGGTCCATAGACTGCTGGTTAAACATGTCGGCCCGACTGACTTCAGCAAAATCAGAACTGTTGTCACCGGAAATGGCTGCGATTCCAGATTGATGAAACTCGACTGGAGCGACAACGAGAACGGACCCTACAGAACCTTCGTCGAGGCTGTCTGCGCTGAGATCGCCCTCAGATTTCCATCCATAGTCAACATGGCTCTCATCAACTCCAGCAAACAAGGTAAAAAGGAAGATGTTACTTCTTATCATCAACGTTTAATGTCTGCATTCCAAACGCACAGCGGTCTTGAGGAGCCAGGTGACAAAGCCATCATGAGTGTGTGGGAGACACATCTCAACAACGCCCGACATCAAAGCCGCCACCGAACGCTCTGTGATCGGCCTAGAAGACACCCGACTCGACGAAGTGGTAAAACATGCACGCCACAATTACAAAATGTTTAATGACAATCAGACGCGCCAGGATAAGCACAGCAAACAGACTGGTAAAAAGGCTCAACTTGCCATGCTTCAAGCTGTCCAGCAGATGACGCTAGGCGCCGAGGGAGGGAAACCTCCTCCTTTCCAGCCACGTAATAACTATGGGAGGGGTAGAGGGCGTTTCCAAAATGGCCGCCAAAGTGGAGTTTTTCGCCAGACTCCACCCAACGAATGTTTCCGCTGTGGCGAAACTGGTCACTGGTATAAGGACTGTCCTCACCACGTCAACCAGGGAGATCCTCGTTTTCGAAACACAGGAGAGGAGGGGGGACGTGACTCATTCGGCAACTACTGACGTGATGCGGGGGAGGGAGACGACGCCCGGACGGGAAGAGCGGCTTCCGGCCCCAGGCCTCTGATGTAGGGAAGTAATATACACACACACACACACACACACACATGCATGACACACTCAAACATACATTTGCTCGCAATGAAGATCTGCTTCGCACGCTCAGTGACACTTGCACACACACATGCACGACACACTCAAACAATCCTTCCTCCTTTCTCCTGAGACACACACACACACATACTGCAGAACAACAAGCTGCTCTCCTTTTCGCCATTTCACATTTGGAGCAACAGCGCCTGCTCTCATCCCAACGACACACGAAACACGTATATGCAATGTTGTCATCACGATCATTCAAAAACATGCCGACTACTGTTGTTGTTGTTGTTGTTGAGGGAAAGGAGTTAGAGTTTTTGGTAGATTCAGGGGCCACTCACTCAGTAATTCAACAGAAATATTTTCCTCATCAGTTTGTAACACAAAATGTTCATTTTCTTGGCCATGACATTTCAGGAGAAGGTAAGACTCTCTCCCCCAAAAGAATCGCTTCAATTGTTTCGTTGCCTCAACCTAACACTAAAAAACAGATGATGTCCTTTCTAGGAATGTGTTCATACTGTCGGTCTTTCATACCTAACTACTCACAAATGGAACAGCCATTGTCATCTTTGATCCACGGTAAAAATCTCACAGCACATGACAAAATAATTTGGACAAAAGAAGGCCATGATGCTTTCACACAAATGAAATGTGCTTTGCAAACTCCTCCTACTCTAGGGTTGCCAGATCCGCATAAGCCGTTCACTCAAACAGTAGATGAAAGACAGTGCTGCATGACTTCCGTGTTGCTACAATCTCATGGCGACAAACTCAGACCAGTTGCGTATTTCTCTGCAAAACTTGATCCAGTCGCTGCTGGCCTGCCACAATGTTTGCGTGCTGTGGCCGCGTGCGAAAGAGCGCTCGCAGCATCCCGTGACATTGTCGGTTACGCGCCGCTGACACTGCTCGTACCTCACTCAGTCTCTGATCCTCCTCGAACAAAAGTCCTCTCATCTCTCTGCAGCGCGATACTTGCGTTATCACACATGTCTCCTAGACATGCCGAACGTAACTGTCAAACGCTGTACTAACCTTAACCCTGCATCGTTACTTCCTATTCCTGGGGATGGTGAGGAGCACAACTGTTTGGCTGAGCTCCAAGCTCAGTGCACTCCTCGTCCTGACCTGTTGGACACTCCGCTGGCCAACAGCGAGATGGTAATGTATGTAGACGGATCAGCCTCTCGCGATCCTCAGACTGGTACTAATCTTGTGGGGTTTGCTGTTGTTTCTGACTCTGATGTGCTGTGTTCAGGTTCCCTACCATGTCACCTCTCAGCCCAGGCAGCTGAGCTCATTGCACTCACTAAAGCAGCGGTTCCCAAACTTTTTAGGACGCGCACCCCCTTCTACATCCCGACCGGGTTTGCGCACCCCCCCCCTAATAAAAAAAAAAAAAAGAAGCAACAGAGCCTTTTAAGCCTTTATAGCCGCATAAGAATCGGACCAATGAGAGAACAGTTTGCTCGCGCCCATTTGTTTACAAGATTTAGTCCGCTGTTAAATGTTGCAGTGTGAACAAAGGAGCAACTGCAACAAAGCAAACGAACTGAAGGTGTGAAAACGCCCTGAAACACTGCAACAAAGTTTCAATAACTTTCAGTGACACAAGGCGTCACTTTTAAAGAGCAATACGGATGCGAGGACACACGCACAGGCTCAGAGGCAGATTATCACATTTAATTTACAATTAATGAGCGACTAATGTAGCCAGGATGTCTTCGGACAAAGCATCGATGTGGCGCGACACAGTGTTGTTGGACACCGGGATCATGTCCAACTCTTTTGCTTCTTTCTCCCCAATCATACATTCCACCATCTCTCTGGCAGCTGGCAAGCTCACGTCTTCGGCGATTGTGTGCGGTAGCCCCTTTCTCGCTATTCTGTAACCAGATATGAAGCCCGTAGTGCGTCATTTATAGACCCAACACATGAATGAGACTCCAGTTGTTTTTGGCTGTTTTGTAACTCCTCCAATTTGGATATAAACAATGTAAGGGGCTTTTGACTTGCACTGGCATGCTTGGTGTTCAGGTGGCGACGTAAATAAGAGCTTCAGACTGTTAGCCAGAACCTCACTGCACACCACGCACTGTGGCTTTGGGGAATCTGCGTTGCCAATCCAAGTGAAGCCCAGACACAGATACTTTTCATCATATTTCCTCTTGTTTTCCCAGTCTGATGCTCACTCTCGTTTCCTCTTTTTTCACCTTGACTCCGCGATGGGCCGATGTGCTCCCGATTTGTCTGTGCTATCCCTTCCTCCTTTTCGGTTTCCTCCGTCTCATCTTCCTCTGACTCTGGCTCGATTTCTTCTCCCGGTCTCTCCCCAACGCACCTCTCCGTTCCCCTCGCCTCCGATTCCTCTCTCTCTCTCTGTCCCTCTCCTCTTTTACGACTGATAGCTTCAGATGTCCCACCTGACAGTTTTTAAATTAAAATTACATTTTTTTTTTATATTTAATATTATTACACCATCAGACCGCCATTACACTTTTCCTCTCGCGCACCCCCTAGAGGCAGCTCGCGCACCCCCAGGGGTGCGCGCACCCCACTTTGGGAATCCCTGCACTAAAGCATGTAAACTGGCTAAAGGTAAGACCGTTACTATCCACACTGACTCTCGTTACGCCTTCGGCGTTGTGCACGATTTTGGCGCTTTGTGGAAACATCGCAAATTCCTGAAGTCTGACGGTAAGCCTGTCCTTCATCACACTCTCATTGCTGAGCTGTTAGAGGCCATTCTTTTGCCTACAGCCATTGCAGTAAGTAAGTGTGCAGCACACACTAATCAGACTAATGACGTACCAACAGGAAATGCACGAGCAGACGCGGCTGCCAAAGCTGCTGCTCGACGTCCGGTCCCCACTTCCTCTGCTTTCGCGTTTTCATGCGTGCAAGTTCCTTCTTCTCTTATAGCAATGCAAACTCTCTCCACTCTGGAAGAGCGACGGCTGTGGTCTAGTTCAGGTTGTACTTACACAGATGGACTTTGGGTGGGACCTGATGCTAAGCCATGTCTGCCTAAGCACTATTTCAATCATTATGCTAAGTTGACACATGGGTTAGACCAGTGATTTTCAACCGGTGTGCCGCGGCACACTAGTTTGCCGCGAGAGATCGTCAGGTGTGCCGTGGGAAATTTTCTAATATCACCTAATTAACCATTGTCGGGTGTCTGTGCTGTAATAAAGTGTTGCAGATAATGTAATACTCTTCTATGGCAGTGGGTGGCAGCAGAGGGATTTAAATACCTGTAAAGACAATAGAGTTAGTGCTGCGCGACACGTGACAGTGACAGTTTGGGATCAAAGCAAGACGAGCAAGTGACAGTGATGGAGAATTTTTTGAGAAGGGAAAATGCAAATGCCGAACAGGGCCCTGGACAAAATTCTGACCCAGATGAAGGCCCAAGTATGAGTGGTCGACAAAAGAAAAAAGACAAGACGGTGAGCTCGAGGCAATACAGCGAAAGCTATCTTTCATTTGGATTTACGTTCACCGGGGATGCAACGGACCCGAGTCCGCTGTGCTTGGTGTGTGGTGAGAAGCTATCCAATAGCGCCATGGTGCCAAGCAAGCTTAAACGCCATCTCCAAACGAAACACCCTTCCGTTCAAAACAAGTCGATGGACTATTTTGTACGCTTACGTACAAACAATGAGAAACAGGCAACTGTTTTGAGAAAAACCACAGAGGTAAACGAGAGAGCCCTCAAAGCTAGCTACCTTGTTGCTGAACTCGTAGCTAAAACAAAAAAGTCCCACACCGTGGCAGAAACATTAATACTGCCAGCTTGTAAAGCCATTGTGAATGAGATGCTCGGCCCTGACGCGGCCAAAGAGATCGCTAAAGTGCCTCTCTCAGATAACACAATTGCCAGACGTATTGATGACATGTCTGCGGACATAGAAACTGTTGTTTTGGAAAAGATGTGCATCAGTAAGAAATTTGCCTTGCAACTTGATGAGTCGACGGATATTAGTGGACATTGTCAGCTCTTGGCCAACGTGCGTTTTGTGGATGGAGAAGCCATTAGAGAAAACTTCCTATTTTGCAAGGCACTGCCAGAAAAATCAACAGGAGATGAAATATTTCGGGTCACGTCGGAATATCTTGACAAAAGCGGGCTTACGTGGGAAAACTGCACAGGTGTCTGCACTGATGGAGCCGCAGCCATGGTCGGGCGCATCAAAGGCTTCGTAAGTAGGGTCAAAGAAAGAAACCCAGCTGTTACTGTTACGCACTGTTTTTTGCACCGTGAGGCCCTCGTTGCAAAGACCTTACCAGCAGATCTAGGTCCTGTGTTGGATGATGTTGTGCGCTTAGTGAACTTTGTGAAGACGCGACCTTTGAAATCTCGCTTATTTGCGTCTCTGTGTGAGGAAATGGGAGCGGAACATAAAGTGTTATTGCTCCACACGGAGGTCCGGTGGCTGTCGCGCGGCAAAGTGCTGGCCCGTGTGTATGAGCTCCGAGAGGAACTTAAAGTGTTTCTGACAGACGAGAGGCCCGATTTCTCAAAGCTGCTTGCAAGTGATCAGTGGTGTGCAAAGCTGGCATACCTGGCTGATATATTTCATCATCTGAATGAACTGAACACACGGATGCAAGGCCGAAATGAAAACCTGCTTACAAGCACTGACAAAATGAACGGATTCCGTTTAAAGGTGCAGCTCTGGCAACAACATGTGCAGCGTGGCAACCTTGAGATGTTCCCACTCACCGAGAAACTGCAGGATGGCAACACTGCTGCAATGTGCGAGGTGATTGGCAAACATTTGAAAACTCTGGAGGAGAAGTTGTCATTTTATTTCTCTTCAGCCTTCACAGAATGCCTTGACTGGGTTAGGGACCCATACAGCTCAGCATCCGTTGCTGGAAAGGACATGACTTTAAAAGGAGCAAGAGGAACTCATTGAACTGAAACAAGATCGTGGTTTAAAGCTAAACTTTGCTGATCTTCCTTTGGACAGTTTTTGGTTAGCTGTTGCCAAGGAGTTCCCCATTCTGGCCAACAAAGCTATTTTGACATTGCTCCCGTTTTCAACCACATATCTGTGTGAGCTGAGCTTCTCAAGCTTGACAGCGATAAAAACTAAAAACAGAGAGAGACTGAGAGCTGTTGAGGAAGAGCTTCGTGTGTGTCTTTCTACCATTCCTGCCAGGATATCCATGTTGTGTTCATCGAAACAGGCCCAGGTTTCACACTAAGTGAGTACAAATACATTTAGAAACTATATTATTAACTATATGTATTATATGTACTGTGTTAGTGTCTTTTTGTGTCATTTTGGTTGGTGGTGTGCCCCAGGATTTTGTAAATGTAAAAAGTGTGCCGCGGCTCAAAAAAGGTTGAAAATCACTGGGTTAGACCACGTGTCAAAAGGAGGAATGTTGAGTGCATTAACTGAAACGTGGTTCACAAAGGGGTTCACCTCATATGCACAAACATTTTGTTCTACTCACAATGTAGGCAGGCCTGTAGCGGTGTCCAGCCAAGCTGCACATCCGCCTCCAACACGGCCTTTTGAACACATTATGATGGACTTTGTTGAGCTCTCTCCATCTGAAGGTAAGAAACACTGTCTTGTGATGGTGGACATGTGGTCAAAGTGGGTTGAAGTTTTTCCATCAAGCAAACAGACCGCTGCAACAGTGGCAAAGGCATTGATTTCGGAAATCATTCCTCGTTGGGGCATTCCTACTAAAATATCAAGTGACAACGGTTCTCATTTTGTAAACCAGGCCATTGCAGAACTAAGCGCCTATTTGGGTGTCGACTTAAGAACACACTGTGCTTACCATCCAGCCAGTGGTGGCGCTGTTGAACGAGAGAACGGTACCCTCAAAACAAAGTTAGCAAAATGTTGTGCTGACACTGGGTTACCATGGACAAAAGCCCTGCCTCTAGTGCTGATGTACATGCGTATGAGGAAACGAACACGCAGCAATCTGAGTCCTTTTGAGATATTGTTTGGTTTTCCTCCTCATGTAGGCACGGAAGCACCCACGGCACCGCTCCCATCCACCGCCTTATGCGAACATGAAATGTTAACATATTGTGCACAACTGTCCTCTGCTCTATCTAACATAAGACGACAGGTGGCAGCTGCCCTCCCGAGGCAAGCGGAGGGACCGCTCCACAACCTGAAACCCGGTGACTTCGTAGTGGTGAAAGATTTCAGACGGAAGAACTGGCGAGCACAACGCTGGTTGGGCCCGTTCCAGATCCTCCTCATCACCCACACGGCAGTAAAGGTAGTTGAGAGAGCCACTTGGGTCCACGCGTCACACTGCAAAAAGGTTCCAGACCCAGGAGAAGCTTCAGCTGAGCAAACACCTGCATCAAGTGTCAGCCAAAAGGCACCACCGAAAGAACCAACGCGGCAGGGACAAGCAGTGATTCACGGACGGCATCACAACGGGCAGTGGCCGACAGACACGTCGTGATCTGTGCTAACTGTCTACAACTCATCAATACCACGAGGAAGAAAAGGACAACAACCCGCTACCCATCACAACCTCAACGTGTTCCTGAGAAGCAGGGCTCGTAACGGCCCTTTCATCATGAAGCATGATCTAGCTAGGAACAGACCTCTCAGGACAGAGGCAGAATAATCCTCTGGGGTCTGTTGAGACAAGGGCAGTCCACCCTTTGTTCTCTTTATATAAACAGTTCGTATTTTAACATTTTTTTATTATGTTAATTGTGGTTATGGTATAACCAAAAGAGTGGAGTGTAATGATAAAAAATGTTTTAACCTCCTCATCATATTTTCTGTGAGACATATTGCTGTTTAGAAAGTTCATTTGTATGGGCGTCTGGATGTCTGAACACATTGACCTATTTAGTCTAGGACAAAGGTCACTTTTCTATCTTAGTCGGGACAAACAGCCGACGTGTTCTTTCCCTATATCAGCTGCTTCTGGTTAGACTAAACATTTCTGCCTTAGTCTCCTGTGTTTTATCTGTTCCTCTCTGCCGGCCGGTATAAATATCTTGTTTTGATTCTGTGTCTTTAGAGCATATTCACAGTTCACTGCAATACGTGGTGGTGTTTTGTGTTCTCTGTTTGCAAACTTTGATCATTCATCAAGACTCTGTTTTTATGGTAAACACTTTGGATAAAACCAACTTCACTCCTGAACTTGTCAAGGAAATATTCCACAACAATTCCTACACTGAGCACCTCTCTCCTCCTCTTCTTCACCTCCGTCTGTATGCGGCGGCCGGGTCCGGGGATAGCTGCGGCGCTGAGGCGGCGGCGACCGGGTCCGGGGATAGCTGCGGCGCTGAGGCGGCAGGAACTGGAGCTGGCGCTGAGGCGGCAGGAACTGGAGCTGGCGCTGCGGCGGCAGGAACTGGAGCTGGCGCTGCGGCGGCAGGAACTGGAGCTGGCGCTGCGGCGGCAGGAACTGGAGCGGGCTGCGGCGCTGAGGCAGCAGGAACTGGAGCGGGCTGCGGCGCTGAGGCGGCAGGAACTGGAGCGGGCTGCGGCGCTGAGGCGGCAGCGGCAGGAACTGGCGTAGAGGCGGCAGCGGCAGGAACTGGAGCTGGCGCTGCGGCGGCAGGAACTGGAGCTGGCGCTGCGGCGTCAGGAACTGGGAGCGGCTCTGGCTCCGCGGCCGCGAGGTCCGGGGATAGCTGCGGCTCCGAGACGACAGCCGGGACTGGGGATAGCTGTGGCTCCGAGACGACAGCCGGGACTGGAGGTCGCTGCTGCTCTGGGACGGCAGCGGCAGGAACTGGAGGTCGCTGCTGCTCCGGGACGGCAGCGGCGGGAACTGGAGGTCGCTGCTGCTCCGGGACGGCAGCGGCGGGAACTGGAGGTCGCTGCTGCTCCGGGACGGCAGCGGCGGGAACTGGAGGTCGCTGCTGCTCTGGGACGGCAGCGGCCGGGACTGGAGGTCGCTGCTGCTCTGGGACGGCAGCGGCCGGGACTGGAGGTCGCTGCTGCTCTGGGACGGCAGCGGCCGGGACTGGAGGTTGCTGCTGCTCTGGGACGGCAGCGGCGGGACCTGCAGGTCGCTGCTGCTCCGGGACGGCAGCGGCGGGAACTGGAGGTCGCTGCTGCTCCGGGACGGCAGCGGCGGGAACTGGAGGTCGCTGCTGCTCTGGGACGGCAGCGGCGGGAACTGGAGGTCGCTGCTGCTCTGGGACGGCAGCGGCGGGAACTGGAGGTCGCTGCTGCTCTGGGACGGCAGCGGCGGGAACTGGAGGTCGCTGCTGCTCTGGGACGGCAGCGGCCGGGACTGGAGGTCGCTGCTGCTCTGGGACGGCAGCGGCCGGGACTGGAGGTGGCTGCTGCTCTGGGACGGCAGCGGCCGGGACTGGAGGTCGCTGTTTCTAAGGTTACTCTATTTGTGGAAAGATCGGTCGAGGGCAGGAGATTATTAATGTTCTCTCGAATAATTGTAATTTTATCATTAAAGAAGTTCATGAAGTCATTGCTACTGAGGTCTATAGGGATACTCGGCACAACAGAGCTGTGACTCTCTGTCAGCCTGGCTACAGTGCTGAAGAGGAACCTGGGGTTGTTCTTATTTTTCTCTATTAACGATGAGTAATAAGCTGCTCTGGCATTACGGAGGGCCTTCTTATATGTCTTAAGACTGTCTCGCCAGAGGAACCGAGATTCTTCCAAGTTAGTGGAACGCCATGTTCTTTCAAGTTTTCGCGATGTTTGCTTTAATTTGCGGGTTTCAGGGTTATACCATGGCGCGAACCTCCTTTGTTTTACCAACTTCTTTTTTAAAGGAGCAATAGAGTCTAGTGTCCTTCTCAGTGAGCTTGTAGCACTGTCGTCAAGATGATCAATCTGGGTCGGACTATTAAATCTTCCATCACCTACATGGATCACCTACAATAATTATTTTTTCTGTTTTAAGGACTAGACTTGATAAAAACTGAAAAAATTCCGATAAAAATTCCGAATACGGACCTGGGGCCCGGTACACTATAACAAATATAACTGGCTGTATTGTTTTCCAGGTTGGGTGTGAAAGACTAAGAACCAAGCTTTCAAATGAGTTATAGTCTAGTTTAGGTTTAGGGTTTAATAACAGGCTAGAGTCAAAGATGGCTGCTACTCCACCTCCTCAGCCGGCTCCTTCATTTAGGCTGACATATTCATCATTACTCAGCCAGGTTTCAGTAAGACAAAATAAATCAATATGATTATCTGATATTAGCTCATTTACTGGTAGAGCTTCAGATGACAAAGATCTGATATTTAAGAGTCCACATTTAATTATCCTATTTTGTTGTACTGTTGCGGTAGTTTTAACTTGGATTAAGTTATTTAGTTTAACTCCTCGATCGTTTATTTTAGATTCAATTAATTTAAGTGGCCGTGGGGCAGACACAGTCTCTATGTGGTTTTGCGTGAGTAACTGCTCTAATGGAAGCTCAGAGGAGTGTGTAAGACTGCAACTCTGCTTCCTGGTCTGATCTCTGGGTTGTCATGTACCAGGTCCATACAGAAACCGGGTCAGATTTGCAGAGATGAGATCTGCTCCATCCAAAGTAGGATGAATGCCGTCCCTCCTAAGCAAACCAGGTTTTCCCCAGAAAGTGTCCCAGTTATCTACGAAGCCCACATTGTTTGCTGGGCACCACCAAGACAGCCAGCGGTGAAACGATGACATGCGGCTAAACATTTCATCATTGGTCAGATTCGGGAGGGGGCCAGATAAAACTACGGAGTCCGACATGGCTTTTGCGTATGTACACACAGATTCCACATTTACTTTAGTGATCTCAGAGAGCCGTAGCCGGCTGTCATTCCCGCCGACGTGAATAACAATCTTACTGTATTTACGGTTATCTTTAGCCAGTACTTTCAGGTAGGACTCAATGTCGCCTGCTCTTGCCCCGGGTATACATGTAACTGTCTCTACTGTCTCTGGTTTAGCTAACTTCACGTTTCTCAGAATAGAGCTACCTATGACCAGAACTCTGCTGGGTGCAGAAGACCCGTTTGTAACGTGAGGTGGCTGCTGGTGAGTCGAGTGCTTCGCCCCAGGTTTAAGCCTCCCGGGAGCAGTCACCTGGCCCCCCGGCTGCTCGGGGGCTGTAGGGAGACGGTTAGCGGGAGCTACATCTGTTTGGGCCGCATCGGCTACACCCGCAGTCACCAGCGTCTTAGCTTCCATGGTGCGGAGCCGTACTTCTATCTCGCTAAGCCTTGCATCTAACCGTTGAGTTAACGTTACCTCCGTCTGCGCCAACGAGTAGGGGTGAAGGGTAGAGGAAGCCCGGGAGGGAGTATTCTCCGTCAGGACTGCAAAATGGTTGGAGGTGGTTAACGGAAACTCCCCAGCTGGTTTTCTCAGGACGCCGCGGCGTACCACCTCCGTCCAGGATGGTTTCGGAGTGGAGCTATGGGTCGGGTCTATAGCAGGTCCTCTCAGCTCGTGGTCGGAGGACCGACTACACTCCCCGTATGCAGGGCCGGGTAGCCAGGGAATAGTGTCCGCAGTATCCGAGACCAGTTGAGATTGCATAGATATGCTTTGCCTGGGCCGCTGCTACGGATACGAATCCGTCGATCAGCTGTTCCCTTTTCCGGACTTCAGACTCCAGGAGGTGAAAATCGTCCCTTAACTGTGAGTATGCGAGTTTGCAGTCTCCACACAGACCTGGCCAAGTGGCCATGTTGGAAGTTCCTGCTTCCGGTTTATCTGAAATGAGAGGGAAAAGGTGATAGCTCTGCTCAGAAGTTCTCACAAAAACAAACAAATGTATGTAGGTAGGCGAGTGAAAGGCGTGGAGGTGTGTGTGATCCGATGGCCTCCATGCTGTCTCAGCTGCAGTTCAGACTACACTACAGGCTGCTGCTGTGCTCTGTCGCTGCTGCTCTGTGCTCTGTCGCTGCTTTGTCCTTTGTGTTCATGCGATGGAATTATTGATATATATATTGAAGGCCTTTCAATTTCTTTTGATTGTATCTTTAATAGGCTGTGATCTTTCAATATACGGTCAAAAGTAGTGCACTTCATGCATCTCGGGCAGAGCAGATGACTGGTGTAAATAAATCCGAGGAGATGAATTGAAACCCTGTTCAAATCATCTTGGGGAGGTGGTTAGAAACACCTTCTAGTCAGATGGTGAAAAGGTGCAAATAAATATTTTGCTCCAAGAGGCACAACTTTTAATGTTTTCTAAATCAGTAAGTGCTCTGAGGAAATTACCACACAGATCCCAGCTAGCGTTTTGGCTTTTGATTTGTATGTGTTTGCCTTAGCTGACTTCTCTGCCCCGTCTTCCTGATTTTGGGTCCATGCAACACATAACAGGATTTGATTCTCTTCAAGTGATTGACAGTATAAATTATATACACAATAGTCACTTAATGCAGATACAGTACAAGCATGTCTTACTGAATGAACATTGGGCGACCGTGGCTAAGTAGAGAGCAGAGCCGTCCTTCAATCAGAGGATCGGCGGTTTGATCCACGACTCCGGCATGTCCTTGAGCAAGACACTTAACCCCAACGTTGCTCCTGTAGCTGTGCCTACGGTGATAGAATCTGAATTGGAAGTCACTTTGGATAAAAGCGTCTGCTAAATGACTGTAATGTAATATTATTTATTCTTATTTTATAATCTCAGCCTCAGCACCAACAACAAGCCTTTACAGTATCTGGCCACCAGAGATCTTAATGTAGTAGAATTAATTAAGGTTGCCGCCCTAACCAATACTATACTATATAATATAATTGCATAACTACTTCTGAATGATGCTCTGGACCAAAGCTAAATGTGTGCACAAACTGTAGTCCACAGGAGGCTACTGCAGAGTTAACAGACATGCAGCTGTGGTAACGAGGGCTGATCTCAGGGCAGCTGTGAAAGCCAAGCATTGATTTTACTGACGTAGAATTTCTTTTCTCTTTTTAAGCCTCTGATCAAGAACATTTTTATTTTCAGTTTTTGGAGGATTTTGTGGAAAAAAAGTTGCAACATTGCTACATTGTCTTAGTACTTACACATCTTAAATGAAGTCCATAGTGTCTTGGAGAGTTGATTAAATGACTCCAATAGAGAGAGCCGAGGGGTAAGTGAGAGATAGCATGTTGTTTGAACTTGGAAATTGTTGTGCTTTACAGTGTTACTATTTTCACAACCAAAATATTGCTATCATTCAGTGTAGAGCGTGGGGTGTTGGGATATGTAGTTTGTGTCGACATTCAGTCGGGAATATTAGCCGGTTTCATATAAATGTTGCAGTTTGGCAACTGTGGGTCTCAGAGGGGAGAGCAGCAGAACTACTTTGTATTCCAGAATGATTTATTACACCAGAGATATATTTATTGCGTCAGAGATAAAATAAATGCGTTTCTGTGCCATGTACACACTCTGATTATAACAGAGTGCTGCTGTGAAATAGCAGGTAGCTCGTATTAGTTGGCCATACTTATCAGTAATGAATGAAATCTCGTTCAAGTGCTCCTTATTCAGAGCTCTTAAAATGATTTGTGTCACATATCGTGTCCATATTCCCAAACACTGCAGGCTTGTAGAATGTGTGGTGACTTTGAATGGGCCAATTGATTTTGTTTTCAGACTCGGTGGTTACTTGCTCACAATGGGCTGCTATGGAAAAAGATAATCGATACATTTCTTCCTATATAGTCTTTAGGGTAGCCTTTCATACTTGGACATTTAGGTGCAGCAGAGTAATCGGTGTCATAGCAGAAACACAAGCATGGAAGTGTTGTGGCTACAGCTGCTCTTGTAACTAGCAGACACACACATACTCACTGTTTCTGCTGTTCAAAGTTTAAAAAATAAAAATTATCTCGCAGCATCTTCTCTCCTATAACGGGCTCCAGAATATGTCTCACAGACACATGTTTTCTTCCTCCAGAATCTCCGACCTCCCCCACCCCCCAATGCAGCGTGGCATGGAGACGATGAGCCTGTGGCACTGCTGAGGTGTTATGGAAGCCCAGGTTGCTTTGATAGGGGCCTTCAGCTCGTCTGCATTGTTGGGTCTGGTGTCTCTCATCTTCCTCTGGACAATACCCCATAGATTCTCTCTGGGTAGACCCCAGGTCAGGCGAGTTTGCTGGCCAATCAAGCACAGTGATACCGTGGTCATTAAACCAGCTTTTGGTACTTTTGGCAGTGTGGGCAGGTGCCAAGTCCTGCTGGAAAATGAAATCAGCATCTCCATAAAGCTTGTCAGCAGAGGGAAGCATGAAGTGCTCTAAAAGTTTCTGGTAGAAGGCTGCGCTGACTTTAGACTTGATAAACACAGTGGACCAACACCAGCAGATGACATGGCTCCCCAAATCATCACTGACTGTGGAAACGTCACACTGGACCTCAAGCAACTTGGATTGTGTGCCTCTCCACTCTTCCTCCAGACTCTGGGACCTTGATTTCCAAATGAAATGCAAAATTGACTTTCATCTGAAAAGAAGACTTTTGACCACTGATCAACAGTCCTTTTTCTCCTTAGCCCAGGTAAGATGCTTCTGACGTTGTCTCTGGTTCAGGAGTGGCTTGACACAAGGAATGCGACAGTTGTAGCCCATCTCCTGGATACGTCTGTGTGGAGGCTCTTGAAGCACTGACTCTAGCCGCAGTCTGACTCTAGCCGCAGTCCACTCTTTGTGAATCACCCCCAAATTCTTGAATGACCTAAACCCCAGAGAGAGTCTATGGTGCATTGTCCAGAGGAAGATGAGAGACAGACCCAACAATGCAGACGAGCTGAAGTGTGTTTGCTGCTGTTGTTGCATCATCAGGTTTGGGAGACCTCTGATTCAAAACTAGTTCTAAGCTGACCTTCTGGATGTCTGAGATTTTTGTCCTCTTGCCGGTCTTTTTTCTCGAATGATGAGCTCAGCTACCCTGCTGAGGAAACCCATTTTGGCCAATTTGTACCTGTGATCTCATTCTTTTGATCACGAGCCAAAGTTTATGACTATTGGTGAGGGTCGACTGGTAATTCAAAAGCAACCGGCAGCAGGCTCAGCCTCCTCAACAGCATGTAGTGGCGGCTGTGGCTCAGAGATTTATGAATGACATGTAGTGTTAAAGCGCTTTGAGCATTTATGTTCTTATCTGATCAACTAGCATCGGACTTGAATTGATCTCCTTCAGTTGTGACAACTACCACCTCCCAACCTAATGGGAGCAATCCATAGTTTGACATGAAGTTGCCGACTCTCATCCTCATAGATTCACGAACGAACATAATCAGCTATTATATGCATTATTGAGCTGTACAACAAGCAGTATCTGTTTACAGGTCAGATTGCAATTGTATACTCGATCCCCAGGGTTATGGAATAAGTGGTGCAGAAGTTATTGCATTTGGTTGACCATGATGAAAATCATCTACCAGAAAGATGATCATAATCTGCAGTCTCTTATTGACCAGTGTGTACTTATACAGGGAAAGAAAATGCTCTGTCAACCATCCCATAATCTGTCCTCTCAGTATGAGCTCTGTATCGTCAGACTTTGTGCCAGCATCAGTTGGAAGTAGCGTAGAATAAGCAGAATGTACAGAGGCAGTTCTGCAGCACAAAACCACACATTTATTGCCAGTATGTACAATTTGTATTGTTTAATGGCTTCTGTTAGGTAGATATAGATACAGAAGTAAAGAGAGAGATTGCTGATGTTCTAAGTGTATGGAAGTGCAAGAAATGGTGGAATAAATATGGTATAACAAGTACTTTATACAGTATTTACAGCAATGTATAGTAGATTAAGATGATTTAGTATTGCAGGAGCTTGGGAATTGTTTCTATATATTACTTGGCTGATATGACCTCTTATGTGTGATGTCATATGGAAACAGTTCTTGTTGTTTTGGTGTACAGTGTTATGTAGTACCAGTTACAAGTTGAACAGATTTCGGGATGTGATCCAAATCACACTGTGATTGATGTCCAGAGGAACAGACCCAACATTTGCTGTGTAAGAGACTTAAAGAGGTCAGAGGGCAACAAATAGAGATACTTCTTCCAGACAACAAGTAATGAGCAACTATGCCCATCTGGATTAAGTTTCATTGCCTCCTTTTTCAGCAACATAAAATAATGAAGAGTGCATGGTATATCATTTTGCTAAAATGCTGTCTTCATCTGTTGCCTTAGTGTGTAATCAGAGAAGCAGACTTTGGTGGCCCAAGGTAACACAGATCTGACCAAGGGCAGACTGGCCATCTGGCGTAGTGGAAGTTTCCCATGTGTACCACTACACAATTTGTGCCACTGCAATGAAAAACAGTAAATAAATACACAGAGGACTGTGCTGTTGTCACTGGCCCAGTGGGCTCAGGTGGGCTGCCCATCCAGTTCTGGTTCAGGGTTGCTGACATTTCCCTCGAGTCTATCTCCCTGTCCTAAGTCGCTTCAACCCATTCGCCAGAAAATAATATTGCTATTGTAAATGTCTGCAAACCACAGGATATGATGAATGTGGACATTACTGGATCAAAAATACTTTTCTTGAAAACGTTTCAATTGTGATTCATTTTTACTGACTTGAATTCTTGCCTCGTTTTTCCACTCCTGCATAAAAATGAGACCTAGTTGTCTCATCTTTTCTTGAGTTCTGCATTGTCTAATCAATGTGCTGCACAGGTTTAGCAAATATAATCTCTAAACCATCAGAGATTGGATAAGAAAGTCCAATTGAGTGAAGATTTTACACTGAAGGCACCTTCCTCGATCCATAAACATACAGTTTATGATCTGCCACGACTGTGAAAGGAAGCGTTTCCCTTACTTCCATCACTTTCCTTTCTCCCTGACGTACCCGAGATTTCAACATAAGAAGAGGAAGTTTCAAATTTTTGTCGTCGCCATCACTATTTTCATAAAAACTATTTGTGATCGCAACAGATCGATCTTTAGCAGCAGATTCACCCACTGAATCATCTTGTGGAGAAGAAAATGATGTTACCCTTGGGAGTTTAGCAATTTGCTTCTTACTTGTTGAACTCTTTAGAGGGGCCTTGTTAGGGTTTGGCTTTTGGGGGCCGCAGGCATTTCCCCATTTACCTGGAGGTACTGTCGATATATGCTGTAGTATGTAACCCTGTATGTGTGTAGGAATGGAGGGTGGCAGTATCTAGGTGTGAAGAGAAGAGAAATTAGAGGGTTAGAGCACTGAGGTGGGAGAAGGAGCTGATTTAACGGAAAGAAAGACTTCTAATGAATTCCATAAGACCCCTCTCACTCGCTCTCTCACTTGATGACCTGTGGAGCCTCCGACAAGCAGCTACAATATCTACCTTGATCTGAGTGATCTGTAACGTTCAGACACACCTCCTGTATGACAACCTCAGCTGACTCCCACTTCTGCTACAAAATGTATCCAGTGGATATCCATGGAGCCAGTTTGCCATTCATTTTGATCTTGAAAGACACAGTAATAAATAAATAAAGTATACGCAGTGGAACAGTGCATAATGCATAGCAAAAGTGGCATGAAGTCTGAACCCAACTCAAAGGGGTACTCGAAGAAGATGAGATAATAAACCATGCACAGCTTTGCACACACACACATACACACTGATTCATGCAGAAGTTTGGTGGCCTGTAGCGTCTTCAGTGGCTTGTGTACCAGAGGAGCAGCCACCTACTGTGAGCTAGAGCCGGTCCTGTAGGAAGGAGATCAAAGACACACAAATGCACAAATAAGAGCCCACCTCAAGAGTCTCATTTCTAAACTTTACTTGACAGATATTAGGACAAAGTTTTCCAAAAGATTGTGGAGTACATTTTATTTTGACTGGCTTGATCCAAAACTCATGAAACGTTTTGGAGACAAACTGAAATGCATGCTGTGTTAAAGAACCATACTGCTGGTTGTTCATGTTTGAGCTAGTTACAACCTTCTCTCCTAAAAGCTTTGCTTTGTAAACTAAATGGCAATCCTTCGGAGAAAACAGGATTACTGTATGTTTTGCAATGACTGGCAATGTTTGTTTTTTCCAGTCCAGTTCTTATATTCCTGAAAGTCTGAAAAGTGAAGCCAATGCTGAATTGCCTTAAACTTGCATTATTTCTAATATCCAGCAGAAGAACTCCTCTGGTTGTATAGAAGTCTATGAGAAAATTACTCTACTTCTCTCTTGATTGATTACCTCAGTAAACATGAGTTTATGGTCTCAATCTCTAGTTTCAAGCTTCAATACAGCATGATGTTCAATTACCAGCAGGTGAGGCGAGGACAAATCCCATCCAGCACCCGGACTATCAGCACTGGCGCCCCCCAGTGATGTGTGCTCTCCCCACTGCTCTTCTTCTCTTCAATGACTGCACCTCAGAGGACCCGTCTGTTAAACTCCTGAAGTTCACAGACGACACAACGGTCATCGGCCTCATCAGGGACGGTGATGAGTCTGCGTACAGACAGGAGGTTGAACAGCTGGTCCTCTGGTGTGGTGAGAACAACCTGGAGCTGAACAAGCTCAAAACTGTGGAGATGACAGTAGACTTCAGGAGGAGCCCCCCAACACTGCCCCCCCTCACCATACTCAACAACTGTGTCTGCGGTGGAGACCTTCAGGTTTCTGGGATCCACAATCTCCCAGGACCTGAAGTGGGCCTCCAACATCAACACCGTCAGGAAAAAGGCCCAGCGGAGGTTTGGATCGGCCACCAAACAGGACATGAACAGACTACAACGGATTGTCAGGTCTGCAGTGTTGTCTTGTTGATGTCCTGCGGGGGGTTAGGTTATAGTTCTAGGGATTCCCCCTAAATGTTGATGATGTGAATAATCAGTCACAAATTCAAGAATATGTTGTTGAACTTTGACTGAGTCAAAGAGTAAACTGCGGTGTGGGGGGTCCAAACATATTTGCATATTTTGTATCAGTAGTAGATGAGACTACTTTTTAAGAGGCAATGTTGCAGTTTTACTACGAAACACAAATATTGTCTTAACCGGATGGTTATCAGCTGATTGAACATGGCCCGTGTATTTCCAATATCTTGCCGGTCACTTTTGAACACCACCACCTTACTATAGGTTTACCTCGGCACACAGCGACACAGACAGTAACTTCACAGCCACACACTCATACGCAACATGCGTTGTGGGTGAAGAAGACTTAAAGCTCTCTACTGCCGGTCCAAAATAAGCCGTGGAGGAACAACCTTCAAAATATTTGCAACAACTAACTAATCACAGCGACCAGCTCATCTCACAGATCCAAACAGCTCCCGTTAACAGACGTTACATTGACTTGCATGATGGCGCTCTAGTCAGTAAAAATGACAATTAGGTGAAGGTAAATTATGAAGATTTTGCTAAAAACTTGAATAAATCCAGTTGTTTGGAGGTGTTTTCGCAGCAATATGAAATAGATATTAAAGAGGCAACTATGACCTGTTTAACTTCCTAGCACTAGCTCTGAGCAGCTTTGGGATCTGGTGACACCTCCTGGCTGGCTGAGTCCCTCACATGCGTTTTCCAAACAGGAGCAGCCATGTTTTTCCTTCCTGTCAACAAACGTCTGACCTGGGGTCTGCTAGAAACTCCACCCAGGATGACCACACCCCCAGCTCCGGCCAAAACCTGATGCTGGCCCTTTATTGGCCAAGAAAGGGCCCCCCACTGTTCGTGCCGACCTGCCTTATAAGCGCTCCCACAGCGAGAATCGCTCTCTTCCCTCTGGACTTCGTCCTGGGACAAGAAGACCCACAGCCTCTTCCCTCTGGACCTCGTCCGGGCTACAAGAAGATTCACGAGGACCGCCGGCCTCATCAACCCTCATCTCAGGTCGCACGTGCCATTCGCTGGTCGAAACAGACTGTGTTTTATTTTGAGTTTAAGGACCCTATCCCGCGAAAACGAATAACTTCCGTAATCCGTTCTCCGCGATCTTTGTGTGAACACCACCGGCAGAAGGACGATTAACCCTCTTTCCTCGCCGAAGATTACAGAGAGGAACGAACCGACAACGTGCCTCAGCCGAAGTTGAAACACAGGCCCCTCTCTGCAGCGAGGAGACCGAGTCCGCGCCAGCTCCAAAGCCGCGCCGACACCAGCCCTCATCCCTATAACTGTTTTGTTTGGGGATTATTTCATTTAGTTTTGTTTTACTCTATCTTCCTTAAATCGGCTCTGTGAGTGAGGTGTAGAACCGTGGCTATCGTTGCATAAGCGCCGTCAGTTCAGAACGACGACAGCAGACTTGTGCAAGATAAGATCAGCTGTTCTCACCCTCACTACCACGCGAACCGCACGCAGAAGCTTTGATCTCTCTCTCTCTCTTTCTCTCACTCTCTCCCTTAACCTACACACACACATAGAGGCTCTGATTTTGGGTGAACCTCTCGCCATCTATTGTCCCGACACACGTGCTGCGCCGTCACACGTGGTCACACACACAGCCACCTCTCAGCCATTTTGTCTAGGTCACTAGAGTCCGCTATCTTGGCTTGTAGGTCACTCTCAGCCATTTTGTCTAGGCCACTAGTGTCCGCCATCTTAGGTTGTAGTTCTAGATTGCCCCTCCCTTTTTCATCACTGATTGAATCGGTTACAGCCCCTCGTTTCACACACATAGTCACACACACATACTTGCATACATACATCCACACCAATATACATATGTATCTCCTTACCCCATTTTATTCATTTGACTAGGTAGTAGACATATAATTGCATGATAGTGTTTGTTGGTTGCAATATTAATTGACTTGATCATTTATCATTTTGATTTAATAAACTCTGTTATACTTTAAAGAGCAGTCGTCTGTGATTACTTGTGCATATGTGTGTAATAATAACTGGATGTAGTACCCTGTGCTCGAACTTAAACCTTCACTTTCACTCTGAATGTGTAATAGTACTCAGACTATTGACATTATGAGTGAACACTAATTATGAGACTTAGATTTATCGTTTGGTTATTGGTCCTTGTTCACAGGGTGGTGCCCCGTTGTTATTAATAATCATTAATAATTGTTACTTACATTAATTCTATTGATGTCAAGAATTCAGTTTCTTAGATGCTGATAACCCAAACACGCTCCTCTACGTTCCCAACAATACAGAATTAAATCTACTTATGACAAAAGAAATGTTAAGTGAAAGCAAGTATTCAAATAAAAATACTATAATTTATTTCCCAAAAATTTGAATTGTGTGTTTAATGCAAATAACCACGAAAGATGACAATAGCAAAAGAATTAAAAGAATGTTTCGATTCATTGAGAGTTTACACTGACTGTTTTTTGCTGAAATAATTTTTTGGGTGGTGAAAAAAATTGTCTGTAGCCTTACTGTCAATTTTTGTTCTTTAGTTGTTAGATAGAAAATTGATATCAGTAAAAATCTAAATAGACAGGTCAGACTTTTAAAAGATTTGGAAATGTAATCAGCCAATAAAATTACAATTGGTGCATCTTCAAACACTGATTTGGATCTTTTATTAGTATGCACTGTACGGGGGTATTTCTGTTTGTTTTTACTCGTTCAGAGAGAGAAAAAAATCTTGTGTGCATCTCAGCCAATTACACATTTCAGAGACACACCGTCTATAATCACAAGTGTATATATGAACTGAAAAGCTTTCATCCAGTACATTGCACTGAACATTAGCACACTACATTATACAATTCCAGATACACTAACTTCCTTTCAGCTAATATTTATTTTATTCATCTCTCAATGAAATCAAACTTACACACTCATTTGCCTGAACAAATTGTTCTCCAGTATTTCACATACACACATGCAGTTGCATCTTCAAGCTGACATGGTGTATCACCGGTCTCTTGTTTGTCTGTGATTATCAAACCCACTCATGTTCTATTTCTGCCATGCATTAACCTTTGAAATCATAGCGTGTCCCACAGACACACACAGCTTTCAGCGGGCATTAGAGCAATACAAATAGCATAGTTACCTCTTAGCACTTGGCAACATATAGTGTCACACACTCAACTTCTCCTTCATCATGCATTGCACACTAATTTGCTATGAGGCGATTCTTGTATGTGTTACTACATGAAGAGGAAAAATACATACATTAGATACAAGAAAGAAAAGATATGCAGTCAGTCAGAGGAAACAGGTAAAGAAAAGAGATGAATAGCTGATGTAGACACATCTCGAGTCAGACGAACATAAAAGGTTTGAAATATGAGAGGCAGGAGGAGCTATAGAGAAACCAAAGGAGTAATGACAAGATGATGAAAGCACAAAGTCTAAGGGGCACTAGTGGCCCCTAGAGGCTTTAACCTGTACTACGCCCCACAATGCAAAACGTGTTAGACAAAACAACACTGATGATGTAATCAGCTGATATTCTGTCATGAAGTTGGCATATTAGAAACATTGTTGCAGTGTCCAAGATGGAAAGAGTTCATATAATAATCTGTCCGTTAGATTTTGCAATCTTTAGTGTAGCACTAGGAAATTCAGCAGAAGTGAAGAGGTCACCAAAAATGTTAGCACTCAACCTCTATGGATCATAATCATTCACAGCAAAATCCATTGACATTTGGCGGTTACTTATTTTAAAATAGCTTGCCATGGACAAGTGTTCGCCACAGCTGTGTTTCAGCTGTCGACATCTTGGCTTTTTGCAACCAGTGAATGGCAGTGACCAAATTTGGCTGAAACAAAGACAACAACACATTGTTCAGAGTAAGGAAATAGATCATCCAGCTCCGTAGCAGTCTTCTTGCTCAACGGATATCTCAGCAGCAGCATCACAAAGCTCACATGGGTTGAGTCTGTCCCTTGACTGTCTTTGAGGAACTCGATTATTTTGCTCAATCCATCTAAAAAAGGCCGCCATTTTAAAAGTCAAACCTCCTCTAATGTAATTCTAAAGTATATACTGAATCCCATTTTACGTTGAAGCTGACAGAACTGAAATTTAAAGAGAGGCTTAATTTAAAGTTAAAGCACAAACCCTTCCGCACTGCGTGATTGTTTGATGCCTTAATGCTCATTTGTTCCGAACAAAATTATATTAAATTTTTGCCTCTTAATTTTTGCGCTTTGTGTGAAAGTAGTTATGACAAAGACAACCAGTCCAAACTCACACGGTAAATAAATCCCCCCGGTTACTTGGGCAAAAAATAGCCTTCTAGTGGTCTCGTTCCCACAGGATGACTACAGTTGATACAAATATATTACAACAAATGCACCACAAACTGAGGATGTTGGTGGAAAAACTGCTAAAGTTACAGCAGAGCTAACCCAAACAGTTTTGGACGGCCCTTCATATTGGAGCTGGGACATGCAGAAGACTTGTTGGAGCAGAAACACGCTCCTCGGCTAACGTGCTGACACACACGCAGACAGTTCACTCCCTTTTGCTGCTGTTCAAATACAAAAAGATAATAATAATCTAGGAGTTCTCCCACCAGTAAACTGCTCCAGAATGTGACTTGCAATTGTAGGTTTTGTTTCTCCTCTCTCCCCCCTCAAGGCTAAATGTGGAATTGTGCTACATTACATTTCAGTCACTTAGCAGACGCTTTTATCCAAAGCAACTTACAATTCTTACAACTTACAATTACAATATCACATTTCTACACCACTACGCTGTAGGCACAGCTACGGGAGCAATTTTTGGGGTTAAGTGTGTTGCACAAGGACACATCGACATGCGACGAGCGGAGTCGGGGATCGAACCGCCGATTCTCTGATTGAAGGACGGCCCTGCTCTCCACTTAGCCACAGTCGCCCCTACAGCGACATGATGACCCAGCTCTGTTTGGCTACTACTGGTTGACTTTATTGGTTGGTGTTGTAGGAAATTTGAGTGTAGAAGTGTGTGTTAAGAAATTATAATAGAAGTGTTTCATGATTCATATTTAAGAATTTAAGAATCATGACAATCACAGGCAGAACAGGGCAAATCAGAGCAGAGGAGGTGACCAGTGAAAATGATCTGTTGACAGTATATATGAAGTCTATATCTATAGAGCATGTCACGGACATGAACATTTTTTTTTTTTAACTCAACCCTTCCCATTTCAAAATAAAAGCCCTTGAGTGTCTTTCTGTTGACATAATCAGATTTATTTGTTAACAAGGCTTTTAATCTGGAAAATTCACTGACAGTGAGTATGGGCTTTTCATTTTGGATTTGGTATTATTATTTACAAATGAACACAGACTTCTTAACTATGTTTGTGTCTAAAATAAATATGATATTTATAATGACATTAAATCAAACTGTCTGTTAGTTCTGACTCTATGTAGAGAGAGGGGCTGGCAGCAGCAGCAGCAATGCTGTCTGGGTGAGCAGCGTGTGACCGCTGCCTCGCTGAACTGCTGCGTCTCTCACACTTGTGTTGTCCGCACAGTCAGTGTAGCCAGCACGTAATGTGTGTTCACAAAACCATTTCTATTGTTTGTGTTATTTTCAACATCATTTGAGGCCTTTGGAAGAAAGCCAGGTGGGTCATTTATCAACGGATACAAATTTGAGGTGCTAAATTCAAAATTCAGAGCACATGTTCAATTCAATTCATTTTTGTACAGCCCAAAATCACAAATTTGTCTCAGAGGGATTTACAATCTGTACACATAGGACATCCTCTGTCCCAGAACCCTCACATCAGAACAGGAAGAACTCCCCCAAAAAAACCTTTAACAGGGAGAAAAGAGGGAGAGACCAGTGGGAGAGCAACAGAGGAGGGATCCCTCTCCCAGGAAGGACAGGAGTGTGATAGATGTCATGTGTACAGCATGAACAACATAACAGAATTACAACACACAACGCCATGGGTCAAGATGGCTTTGTGCCATTCAGTGTGCCATACTGAATAAAATATTCCAACATTTGAACAATACTACACAAGGCACCGGTGTAGGTGTTGGAGGGGTTATGTGCGGCAGAAACCTTTTACAAAGCAAAATACAAAGTTATGTATCATTGACTTGTTTTTCCTTCTTTCCAGTCAGCCATTTTTCCACTCATTTAACTTCAATGAGGGAACAGATTTCTTTGGACTTGCTTAAATCTCTACATCATTTACTGTAAATCTGTAGTTATTTAGGTTGGATTTTCTCAGTGCAGAACATTAATGGATGTCAATGGCTACATGGAAGGTTGTGAAATAATATCCCAAACAGATTGCTTTGGGAAATGGTAGAAACTGTACTTACAAGCTAAAGGTGTGGAAGCCTCCTGGCTTGAAGCGGCCTGCCCGGCTGTTCTGAAAGGGCTGATGGGGTGTGTAAACAAACATGACAGCTGTCACATCAGGATGCAAATACTGTAAGCCAAAAATTAATATTTATTCTTGTCGGTTTTGAGGACAACAAAACCACAGTAATCTTCGCTGTGAGATGGAGCCCTTACATCAGTGCTGGAAGCTGGCCATCACAATGCAGCTGTTGCAGCAGACAACAGCTCTGGGGGGAGAATTGAGTGGATGGGAAAAGAAAAAAGAGAAAGATTTTCCTTGTGATCAGACATCTGTAATAGTGCATATTCCTCATCTTTACATACGGCAGACAACCCTCGAAGCTGTCTTTTTCCCAGCTCAATTTTCCTGAAACCCCATCGGAAAATCATTAACTAAAAAGGCCATATTGTGCGGAAGTCATTTATAGCTACATTTTGTTGAGTAAATGCACCATAGCAACGGAATGGCCTACTCCATCTGCACAGAAGGTTAAAAGGAATCATTGAAAATGTATTGCATTTCATTTAGCTCGGTGCTATGAATGATTTATTTAAAAGTCCCATTACAAGAGGAACACAGTCAGATTTTCTGAATGCCTAACGACTGAAGTGGCAGCAAATTTTCCATTAGTCGTCATACAACTGGAAAAAAATAAAATGAAAAGGAGATTAATTGTTGTCTGGTAATGAAACCACAGTCTCCCAACAGACACATTTATTTGGAGCTTTTTAAAATGTAAGAGAGATTGATGGTTTACTGTGTCTAGAATAATTGCCTTCATCATGAGTTTATTAAGTGAAAGCAAGTTGGGGTTCCAACCAGCAGAGTTGGCCCTTAGTTGTTGCAGTCACAAAGGATGGAGCTTTTCCACACCTCAGTTAATCTCAGTGAAAAATCTACGGAAGGGGAACTTGTTCATAAACTAAGCTCTATCTCTCTCACACACACACCTCTCCATTTAAGTCCAGTGATCAGAGAATAGCACTGTGCAATTCAAGCTGAGGCTAACTAGATGTTGGCTCCAGGAAAACTGAGGGGAGAATAAAAAGAAAAAAGTATTGCGGCCACTGATAGGAACATGAATTGTGCATCATTTACAGCCGCTATCTACTTCGTCTCAAGGTCTGATTCAGAAAAGATATTGAGCCACTGATAATACAGGTCAAACACGGCTATAAGGTTTTGTGCCATTTGCCACTTCTTGCTTCTGAATGCAATGATCCATGTGGTAAGGTATGAATGCACTTGAGGCCAGTGCGTCCGTTGTGAGTCAGCCAGCCTGAGCAAGACCTGGAATCCATGCTGGCCAGCCTCGGGTCATAGAGACCAGGCTTGGGACAGACGAGTGCTCCTCTAACTACTCTCATTTCATTGGGCACATTTACACACAAGGCTCAGCAGCGTAACTTTATCGATTATTTAAATCTCATATTTTCAAAAATGTAGGGGAGCTTTATTCATTTATTTTTCATGTCACAACTGTCGCTGCATCCCAAAATAAATGAGTTTGAGCCGACAGCCCTTCTAAATGTGCTTCAGTTTCCACCAACTCTGAAGACAATAACAAGTTCACTAACTGCGTGTGGCTATCAGTGCTGATCTGATCTGCGAAGTTTTCACAGTGAGGCTTATTGCCTTTTGGAAATTTGCTCCTGAATGTAATGACAAAAACAAATGCTCCATTTAAATAAAAAGTTAAAACATTATGGTCTTATTGGCCACTGCTGCCACTTCTGATATGAGACTTGGTGGCAATTTGAGAAAGTTTGATTGTGTTTAGACCACTATGCATAGAAAACAATGTCCGACTGTGGAACTACACAATAGTATCACAAAAGATACCCGTGACAGACGACAATGAATGCTGCTACCAGACCTTCACTCTAATGAATGGGTGGAGATGAATACATAGACTGCGGTAGGGGTATTTGATTAACTACAAATAATTTAGTGTATCAAGATTTACATGGCACGTTTCTAAATATTTCTTAGGTTGAAGCTAGGGTTGGTGATCATCTTCAAATCCTTTTTTTGTTATCATTTGTCATTAAGACAATAATTAATAAGTGAAATCTTTCAGGACTGTAATAAGCCCATCCGATGTCATTCTGGAAAAATGACTGGGAGGGCTACCCGCCCGTCTACTACAGCAGTCTTCAACCAGCTGCTAACTTCCAATCTGCGAGTACGAACAATATCCATGTTTGTTGTTTACGATCATTATATGTTGGGGACGGGCTGGCGCTTGTGACTTTTTGCGCCGCCAGTTGCTCATTGGAAAACAGTCAGCAATACTGGGCTTGATTGTTACAAAATCTTGCGTTCTCTTGCTGATTCCTTAAGATTACCAACCCTGGCGTTAACCTATACAGCCTAAGGGCCCCTCAACAACTTACAAAGTCATGGTGTTAGTATGATTAATTGCCCTTCCCAAAACACTTTCAATTGGATACATTCATGTCCCATGATGCAGAAGAGTAAAAAATGTATATTTTATTATATAATTACTGTACTGTACTCAATAAAATTATTTCAACATATAATTGATTAACTTAGAGAGCGATAACAATTTGTTGGTGTGAATATATATATATATATATATATATACACACACACACACATTGTGCTGGGCAACGATTACAATTTTTAATCACGATTAATCGCATTGTTATCGCAAAGTTCAATAATGAATTCAAAAAGTGTATTGCGCACTTTTATTTAAAAAGTACTGCTATATGAACAAAAGTGCAATAACATTTGGTTTGCAAACACTTTAAACAAATATGGTTCTTTTAACAGCAGTATTCCCTTTACACAGTAGCAGTTCTTGCACTATCTGTGCTCAGTGTGCTGACTTTATTTGAAACGTTCCACTGTTGTGCACATGAATAAAATGTTCCGCACACGTTTCAGCAAAATGTCTGTTTTCATGACAGTCATGTGAGGAATTTAAGTTTTAAAGTGCTCCTAGCGATGGATATTATGTGTTACAATATGTTTACTTGTAGAAGGTTTCAACTAAAGGGAGAGTTACTGAATTAGTTGTGCACTGTGAGAGAAACCAGAGAATTTATGAAACCCCATAAAGTCAGAGAGAGGGGATGTTGCTGAAGAGTTTCTGAGCACAGCCTTCAAGAAGGGGGGTGAATTGGTCAAGGAAGTGGCCGACTAAAGTCCGAAGGGTTCAGCCAATCACTGAGCTGATCGATGGGCGAACGCATTTGTAATATGAGACATTTCAGAGACTTTGGGGGGACAAAGAAACTGAATCCCCGGAGATAATCAGACCTCATCTGGACCATAAGGCAGACACACCAGTCTGTCGTGTGGTGCGAGTGGGGCCTCTATTTCATGAAATATTACGATTGATAGTGTAATTCAGTTTGTAACTGCATTTGCTTTTGTTAGTATATTAAATTACTTTTGATTTAAACTTCAACCAGCTGATTCGGCCCTGCTTGCTGATGGAAGAAAGAGAGCAGGGGGGGGGGGGCTGCCTCTTCTCCTCTGGAACAAGGAGGGGGTCTTTTTCCTTTGTCTTTAGTTTGAGGAATTTTGAACATAAACAGTCAGAGCATGTGAATGCAGCGCCCTATTTATCAATATAATGCTGTAACTCTGAGGTAATTATGGTTACCCCGCGATGTCCAGTAGTCTCCAGTGAGCGCAACAGCTGGTGAACGTTGTAACGCCGTCGCTTTTGTAGTCCTCTCCTTTTAATACAACTTGTGTATTCTTCTTGTGATGGTGCATCTTGAGGGAGGCTCATACGTGCCGTCATTCGCTGCGATCTTAAAGGTGCGTTCACACCAAACGCGACACGAACGCACCTTGAGAACGTTCCACAGACCGACATCTTCCACAATACTAATCGGCTGCAGTTTGTAGCTATCCACTCTCTGTGGCATTTGTTAGCTTGTCTTGCTTTTGTTTATCTATACTTCTCCCACACGCTGCATCCAACATAGTCTGCCGAAGACTTCCTCCACGTTGCCAATAAGCAACAGACTTTCAACAGACTTTCAAAGTAATGGTTAACGTGCGATAAAATAATTGTCGCCGTTAATGAATTTATGTGTTAACGCGATAATGACACGTTAACTTACCCAGCACTAATAAATAAATATATATATATATATATATATATATATATATATATATATATATATATATATATATATATATATATATATATATATATATATATATATATATATATATATATATATATATATTACACACTACCATCACAATTTGTATTTTTCTTTCATTAAAAAACAAGTATGAGACACTAAAATGTCTTATTACTAGATATTGGGTTCTGGTTGAGTTTGACCTGCAAGGTGACAGACAGCCGACAGGAAGCCAACAGCGGTTTGCTGAATGTCAGTCATTGTTCAGTTCATTTGCGTGGGTTGATTTAGGTCTTGCTTGCCGATCAACGCTGCAGGCGGGAAGAATGAGTAGAGAAAACGCATCAATATTTTAAATGCATTCCCAAAGCCAAGCCTTCAATCTCACCCCTGCCCCGTGGGGACAGCCAACCACGTCTCATCTCCATATCAGTTGGTCGCTTTACTCTGCCTCGTTTACCTGCCTAAATTTCAGCAACCTGGGATGGCATCTCATACAGCTGTGTGGAAAGGTTAAGTGCCAGACATACTGTGGGTGCAAAATCACAAGATGTTTTCTACCATTGTTCTCAGAGAGAGGAATAGATATGATATTACCTCCGGTGCTGCCATGAAACTTAATTTGTATTCATAACCTGCCTGCCAAGCGCACACATGAAACAGATACAACAGAGGACATAATGGAATATTTTTGCTCTCTGCCTTTCAGATGGAATAATAGCAAACACTGAGGGCCGAGGAAGGAGTTGAGGAGGGTACATTCAATAGTGGGATTATAATATCTGACAGAGAAACAGTTAACATGAGCCGCACCAGTTTTTAGAGGCCGCCTGTGTATAATGTCTTTAATTTGGCACTTAAAAGAGCACAACTTCAAGAGGCTTTATATGGAAGATACCAACAGAAAATGAATGAAAAGACGAGGGAATGCTTTGCCAAAACAATCTGAGCAAACGTAAACCAGAGTTGCAGGCCAATGTTGCAGATCGAGATCAATCCATTCCCTCATGCTATTTTTCTCTATCTCTTTCATTAGTTTTGACAGGCTATTCCTCTGCCATACTGTCCACAATCCATTATGGGGGAGACTGGATTGGCTCCACGAAAAAAAAAAAAGCTGTAGAATGCGCCATCAAAATTGCATTGGACACGTCAGGGTAAATGTCAGTGGTCTCTATTTCAGTAGCATTTATGGGGTTCACTCCTTGTGATCATTGAGGTTAAGGGTAAGATTAACTGTATTGAACCTTGGGGGGAAATTGTGCAGCAGTGTGACTTTAAATCCCCTTTAAGCTGATGATGTACCGGTTTCAAGGGAAAGTGGAAGAAACACTTGTCCTCTAGTCCACAGAGGAAATGTGATTTCAACCAAGAAAGTTCATTTTTCAGTAACTGATGCCTGAATACAATTGTTGTCAAGTGTGAGCTGGAAAGGCATTTCAGAGGGGGGGAACACCTGACTGGGTGGAAAAATGTGAAGTCCATCTTGAGTTAAAGGAATCTGAATTGAGGTTTACCAATAATAGTAAAAATTAAATGCATTATAACATTTCTTTGGACTGATCCACAGAGCAATGGTCAATAAGAACTCTCCCTATATTACAAATTAAAGCTACTACAAGAAACTTTCATTTTCTTTTGATTTTGCAGCCCTCAGGACAAAAGTAGTGCTTCCATTAGCAGCCCCTTAACATGTCAAAAGATCACATCGGTAGCTGCCTTTAGAAAACCTCTCATTTTACTGCATGAGGGTCCGATAGTCTGCCCCATTCAATCCTGGTTCTGGTTCTCCCGTGCCTCCCTTTCCTCCAGCAGGCCCAACAATACGGCCTGGCTCTCCAGCAGCGTGGTGTTTGCTCCCAGGAAGCGGGCGGTGAGCTCCAGTCTGTTCCTTGTAGTAACTTTAACATCTGATGTGTTTAACTATATATGTGATAACTATATTGTTCAAATGATCTTTTAATATTGTTTGTACTAATGTCTCTAATTGCTTAGCTTGGGCCGCTCACTCAACTTTTGTAGCCATTATGTGAATTCAAGCGTCCAGAATGTGTACCATGTGTCCATTTCTTTGAAGCCTTTGATTTAAAGTCGTTCTCTTTAAAGGGGAACTATTTTTCTATATATTTTCCCATGTGTTTGTGTCTAACTGACTAAAAGGGACGATAATATATGAAATTGGTCCAGTATTGAAGGAGAGCTCTGTGGACGGGTTGCAATGTGATCTATCGGGGGAAGCTGGCACCGTGGTTTACATCCACTAAAAGTCCTTGTTTTTGCCATGACTCCGATTGTTTGTTAGTGTCAGATATAAGACAGAGTCTGACTCTCGAAGAAATCAAGTTATGAATCTCACACGGTGATGTGTTGCCAGAAGACTTTGGTGGAATCATTGCGATCCTAGCTGAGCTGAGTTTGTTGTGTTAGAGTAAGATTTTCAATGTCTTGGCTGAATATTTAGTTCATTTGGTGGTTATTCAGATTTCTCCTTGAGCTAGACGTGGACACTTTAAGGTCCTCTCCATGATGATGTCAGACACTTAAAATAGTAATCTGAGTCTGTTGATGGCAAAACCATCACTTCTAGTGGACGTAACGTTACATCTACTCAGCTCCCTTACAGCGTTCTCCCTCAATATTGGACCATTTTAAAACGTTTTGTCCCCATTAGTCAGTAAGAGCAACAGCATGGAAAAAAGGGTCCCAGAAATGAAACGTTTTTCTTTACTTTTCGCTCAACTGCTTGTTATTGTGTCCCGCTAATGCAAATGCAAGGTACAAACAAAACAGCGACCCACTTGTGAAAATATTGTTCCATCGCACTACTAGAGGTCAAAAAGCCCATAACGTGCCTTTAAGATTCCTTGTGGATGAATCCTATTCAGTTTGGTTATCCCCTCACTTCTCATGTGGCAACACCAGCAGTTGAGGTTATTCACTTGTTCTGTGAAATATTAAATGGTTGTCATGTGGAACTAACGACTTTTGTAGTTCCTAGATGAAGAAAATCTATTAACTATACCAAGTTCAGTGATTCTCTGTCTTTTCCTCTACTGCAACCAAGAGATGATGAATTTGATGTTTTAATGAGGTCAAAATTCTCCTTCGTCCAATATAAGCAATGGTTAATAAAAATAAAATGGATTCACAGGAAGGTGGGTGGCGCGATTTTTGATATATTTCCAAAGGGGTATCGACATTCTACATTGTTCTTTCATAACAGCAATATCAACAATGACAGTGTTCAGCCAATGGTAGTGAACAGTTACTTAAACATAGCAATTATTGACAAACTGCTATATAAGTGGTCAATAGCAGAGGAGGCGCTGGAAATTTATGTTTTTTCTTCTTTTTTTTTAAAGTCCCCTAACCTCTTGTTGAACTCAGATCAGCGACACAAATACTGTAACAGCACGACTGAGAAAATAACTGTTGCAGTTAAACGTATGATTAAAAATGTAGACTGATCAAATCAGCCTTATTTATTCACAGAGCCCGAGGCTGCGCATGATTGGCTGAAAATTAGCATCAAGCTATTCTTTATTATTGATGCCTGATGAGCTTCTTCCCTCTCATGGGGTGGGGATGTTGTTGATTTGGGCTGATGAGACTAATAAAGCTAATCAATGGTGGTGGGGGGGGGGGGGGGGGGCGGTTAATACAATAAATAGAAAATTCTGTCTCTGATAGCATGACTGGATTGAGACATGGTCCCCGGGGCACAGACATGCAAAAGGCCCACCACCTCTCCTCCATAAAGTAAGACACACAGGTGGGTTGTGGTCATTTTCTGTCTCTTTGTAGTTGTGAGTCTCTTTGTAGTTGCTTTGTGTTAGTTTGTGGTCATTTTCTGTCTCTTTGTAGTTGCTTTTTTGTCTCTTTGTGGTCATTTTGGTCTCTTTGTAGTGGTTTTATGTTTCTTTGTTTCATATATATTAATATACGTTAATATTGTTAATATTGTCAATGTAAGTATAGACATGAACACTTTCACTTTTCACAGAATGCTACACGTTGCCTGAGGAACATTCACCAGCATCTTTATAATGGGTTTCCTATTTTTTTTTTGAGCTGCTAAAGCTGAGATCCACATGAGGTTACGATGTCACCCTGAATGCACCATTTCACTGAGCACTGCCCTCAATCGCATCCTTTTTTTAGATTTAGACACAAAATATGCAAGATGCCCTTCCAAAGTCTCGGAGGAGCTTTGTTCTAGAGGGGAAACAGTAACAGCTTATGTACCAAACCCGAGTGAGACAAAAGAAAGTTCTTCAATTAACACATGCATGTTGATGTGCAACCTACATAATGTGTGTTTGATTTGGAAAACGTTTGGTGAAAGAGCCTGCAACTCTGTTGTAGCTTACCATTATTTGCATAACCCGGTGTTTCACCGCCCTCCCTCGCTGTGTATTCTTCAAAGCATTTATTCTACCATGTCAGACTCAAGATGGTGAAGGGACCTCATCATGCCCCATCAGCTAACTCACTTTGGTAATTAAACAGTTTCCTTGAAACAGAATATTAGGGTCTGTAATAATGAGGAGAGGATCCTTCAAGTGTCAATCAAAGGTATGCCATCTGAAGAGAGGGGGAGGTTTGATTGAAGGGGGGAAAGTGTTCAGTTTCAGTTGTTAAACTCCTATTGTTGTATGATGTCCCCATTAAAAGACCAGCAGGTATGAATGACAGAACTTTAATAAAGAGAACAGTAATTGGAGATCTTTGTAAAAAGATCAATCATTAATTTTACACATTAAGATCAGTTTAGATCAGATCTAAATGCAGTTCAGGAAATTGTATAAAGCCTTGTTAGCTACCCTCGAGCTAGCTATCCAATAATATTAAATAGTAGGATATTATGACCAACACTGATGATTTTGATAATTTATGATTTCTAAGAGGTTAGATTATCAACGGTGTTGGCCAAAATGTCTCTTAACGCAATTATAGACCCACAACAAATTAGAGCAACGAAACATGTGACATAGCGCTGAGCAACCAGTGACCAGGTCCGACCGGAGTAGATGGCCAATCACAGAAAAAATGTAAACGGACTACAACATGCAGAGATGAGCTGATATGTCATGAGTTGGTATTTTAAGATTTGACCAATCCATCAGAAGTACGGCAAACATACCTTTCTTCTCAATTTCTTTCAACACTGACACGAGGCTTCAACAGAATATTCCACATCAGCCATGAAAATGACTCAGCGGCTCCTCTTCATGGTCTTTGTCTCAAACACGCCCCTTATTAGATAAATGCTTGTGATTGGCCCGGCCCGTCACAGGCCGCTGGAAATTTGATTAAAGAGGAACGGGACCAGATGCATCTGCAAGAACAAATCAAACATGAGGTCGCAGATTTGTTTGTTTCCCAGGCAACAAGATCACAAAATATACAAAAATATTGAACTTGTCATATCATCAAACATAAAGACAATAATTTTTGTCCCAGCATATTTAAAATGTTTTGTTTCTTTTACACAACTGGTTTTATGTTCTTAAGTTTCACCAATGTTTATCAATATTAATCATTAAATAATAACTCCTGTTTGTTCCTGCATTGTTTCAGTATATGTCTGCACTCTTTCCATCCCTAATTGTCAGTCTGACTTTAGTGCTTTAGAAATTCAGATCCATACCTTCTTTTGTATTATCTCTGATCTAAAAGGCCTATAGGCTACCAGCAATATTTGCCAAATAAGAAAACTCAGGATTCAGCTCACGGGAGGTATGATGAAAATATATTGTGGAATATAATTTCTATCGAGCCAGGGGTCCATTAATTTGAGCTTAAAAGTGAATCCATATGCAAAAGCCGCCACTACAGCTCTTCCCTGTTTCAATTCACTGGCAGCCATTTGTAATTGCTTTGTGCCGTGAGTGGAATAGACGTATGCTTATGATTGAATGCAGAGTCAGCATTGATCAGAGCGGGAGATATCTGGGGTTGTCCCTGTGGAAATAATTCTTCAATGATGCCAACTTGGATAATTCCCAAAACTAAAGGGTCAACAATTTAGAATACAGCTCTCAGCATTGACTTCCTGGTGTAAAACCGTGAACAACTTGAGACAATGATCTGCTTGATTTTCCTTGCGGGGATTCAGTGCCAACTATTTGCCTCTGTATTGATATTCTGTGTATATATTTCTAGCTTGCTAAATTTGCGACTTTACCAAAGCAGTTCTAATCTGCAATGATTACTTAATAATAATAATAATAATACATTTAATTTATATAAAGCTTTTCAAAATACTCAAAGACACTTTACATTACAATCATCATATATAAAAGCAATACACTAAAAACATAAAATACACAATAATAGTCACACGTTAAAAGCAGTTTAACTTTTTGTGTTTTGGCTGCTGAAAGAGTTCTGTTAAGACACTGTGTAGTTGCATATTCTCTGTAAGTATGCGTCTTGGTTTTCCAACATATGCACTTACTGTTGAGTGAACAAGTTGGCACTAAAGGAAAAGTCCAAACCACAAAAGCAGCAAGATGCTCTATTAACTGTCCTGTAACATGAAAGAAGTTATGGATTGCAGCTTTACATAAATCACAAGTTACTGTGTCCATGCCAAGTTTAAGGTTCCTTTGTTAAGTATTTTGTCTGTAGCCGTCTGGGTTTTCGGCCATCGCCATCTTGTTCTTTTAGAACCAGAAGTTACACAAGGGTGTAGAGCTAAGTACAACTGCAGGCTGAATATGACACATTTTTAGGCTGTGAAAGGGTTAAAGTGCTAAAATGGAAAATGTAGAAATATCCCAGACCGGACAACACCATGGTAACTACTCTAGTTGCAAAAATAAATCTGTGTCGTCGCTGCCAAGATGGTGGCATAGAAAAGAGGCAGCCAGCCAGACACGGAAGGCACTCAGAACGGTTTAACACGACATGTCATCATTCACCCATTCACACCTATTCATACACTGATGGCAGGGGACCATGCAAGAACCGTCGATTCTCTGATTGAAGGACGACCCTGCTGTTGGGATCTGGCAGGAGCGTGTTTGGTTTTCAACTATGAAAACTAAATTATTGACAGCAATAAAATGATTAATGTCAATAAGATAATTATCAAATGTTAATATTAACGGGGCACCACCCTGAGAACAGCGACCAATAACCAAATTATAAATTAAACCTATACGTGTGTGTGTGTATGTATGTGGGTTAGGTGGGTAACAGAATAATGCCTTCTCTTTTTTATGCAGGCAAGTCGTCCGCTTCTCTTCTTCAGGATCCAAAAACAGTCTGTTGTCCGTCCAGCGACTGTAGAACTATTCTTAGCTGTGATGGCTGGCCAATAGAGGGCGCTAGGCCGCCGCCCCCCCTTGAGCCACAGCAAATAAAAAATATAAATAATAATAAATCATACAAATTGTCAATATTTGTGCTTTTAAAATATGGAAATGAGGTGTACTGTACTGAGGTCGCTGTGGCTCAGAAGGTGCGTGGTCAATTATTTTCAGGGTTGTTGGTTTAATCCCCAGCTGTACGTGTCAAAGTGTGGTAGAAATTATTTCCAGAATTAAAAAATGTAACGACTAAATGTGCAGCTCATTAACTATATCTTTTCATTTCATTATTTATCTACTGGCATTTGTGTAACATCCATGCAGCTCCATTATTCTGTGCCTGTCATGATTAATTAAAATATAATAATGGATTCATAAAGATGTTTGATTGAATTGATTCCTGTCTGACTCATGTTCTTGTAGGACATACGTGATTGTATAAATCTTATGTAATGGATGCAATACAATTAATTGATTCATTAACGTTGGAAATTTTAAACACTTGCACACATACTTTATTCATAACAGCTTCCCCAAGTTCCCGTCATAAGAAATGGAACAAAATGGATGGGATTTTCATAACCAGTGGGATGGATTAAATTGGCATCATAAGACATCAATGATACATCATAGAAAGGTTTCCCTGTAGACTCATAACAAACGTTTTTTTTTATCACCCTTTTTTAAAGAAAGGAAATATGCACATAATATGGTTTGTCATGTCATCTGTGATGGATTACTCCTCTCCATAAACATCAGGCTCTGAGCCTACTTACTGTTGGATCTTAAAAGATAGAGAGGCCAGCCAAGTCAGCATCACAGATGTGGGAAAATAGCATCATCACATTTTGAGTTTTCAAATTCTGTAAGTTGTCTGCGGATATGAAAACACACTCGGGTGTTGGAGCTGGCAGGAATCCAATATCATTATATTCCTCTTTATATTCAATAGTATGCAGATGGCTGACAATACAGAAAAGGTGTTAATGCATTCTTCCACATCTGTGATGTCTGATGTAAAGAACTGGCATTCTGTGATGTACCTCGTCTACTACAGCTGCTGCTGCTGCAGCCCCCTGTGTCTACAGTGGACGTGTTCACAGTGATGCTGAGCACTTCCGTGTTTTATTTAAATTCAAACACTACTCATAGCATTGAGATGTTTTACTTTGAAAACATTTATCTGAATTCATTGTTCTCAAACCACCTTTTTTGAAGGTAAAATATGAAATAGCTTTTGAAGGAGATAGGATCACACATTTATGAGATTCAAATATGAGCAATCTATTGTAAGGACGTGTACACAGCGCATGGGTTAAAATAAAAGCAAATTTTCTCATAGGGAAGACCAAAAATCCAGAGAAGACACATTTGGACAATAACATATATGAGTGTCTTTCACAGAAAACCCAATATTCTCTCTGTGAAGGTTGGAGTGAAAATCACACCATTTCTTTGCACATCATTTTTGCGATCTGAATTTGATTGAAAAATACACAATTCAGTGATTTTCAATATTCTGTTATTTATAATCTACAGTATCTGTAGTCTCCATTTACATCCCATCTCACAGCTGTTTATCATTTTAGTCACTGAGGCCTCTGCAAAAGCATAATCTTGGGGCATAATTGGAGAACTCGCAGCTGTAATTAAATGACAAGATTTTTTTGCAAACATATCAGATTTGTTGTTTGAATGAGGTTGAGGTAGTACAGATCATTGATTAAACAAAGAGTCTGTTAGTGTCATCCCACTTGCTGTCTGTCTGTTAGACAGTCCCTCCCTCATCTTATCAGCTCACTGCTCATTATCATTTACTCCAGCACCAGTAAAAATATGAATGGTGGTGTCAGTAATGCAGCAGCGAGAAGAGTGCCAGGAAATAATGGCTGAATGCTCATGTAATTATAAATGTAGGTTGTCTGAATCACCGCACGGTCTTCAGAAAATGCAATTTTTTCCAATTTTTTAAGAGTTTAACATAATTGCTTCAAAATTAATTCTGTAAAGTGGCTGTAACAATGCCCCAGTGATCGTGGTTGAAGCTTTTAATCGCTTCCACTTGAGCCAGGTGGCTCCCTCTGGGTTCAAGAGGCTCTTTGTGGGAGCATTCACATGCATGAAACCATCTATGATGAGGCCTGCCTTGGACAAGGACTGCTTTAAGTGAGGTAAAGATCTAATTTCATTTATTTCTGAGAACCCAGTGAAACCTCTGGCTCTGAAAAGTCCAACCCAGAAGTCCTAAAAACTGCAGTTCCTTGAATGGCCTCTTGAAGTTGGCTCCAATGTGGAGTCAATCTCCATAGGCCTTCGCCAAAATTCAAATCCCGATCAGTTTTCTAAAGTTAGACAGCAATGTTATGATTGGCTTTGCGCGGCCGGAGGATAAGAAGTGGGATTGTTCGCCTCCTCCTAACATGTCCTGTATGTGAAATATAGATACAAATAATTATGAGGATGAATGTCTTTTTGTCACAAATCTTTGATTCATGTCGTTCATAACTGGACATTTATCTTTGTCTGTAGGCTACAGCACAACAAAATGGACTTGGTGCCTATATCACGATTAGGACACCACATTTATAGCCTTTGAAAACATTCCTACAATCAGACATAGACATCGCAATGCTATAATAAGTGCTGCCCCGAAGGCGATGAACCCATTCAAGTAATATATAAGCAGTGTAACCTGCATGAAAATATCAAAAAAGGGAACTATTCACTCTAAATATACCATTAGGATGTAATGTAAAGGGCTTTTCATCCTTCTTGGGTGCAGGAAGGACCTGGGTGCACAGCTCTATTTATGCAGAGAAGAAAGTGTTTGAAAGCCCTGAAGATGAGCAGCCAAATCTAGTGTAGTGTGTTATATACGTGGAGTATATAAATGGAGTAACATTAGTATTTGTCTGAAATCGTGTTTGTATCCATCTGGTGAACGTAAGTTCAATATTCCCTCTCCTTTTGCTCTTTGTCCGTCAGCTCGTAGGTGCTGGGAGTGTACAGTGAATTTCTTTCAGCTTTTTTGCGGCCTTAAAGTGATGTTGATGAGAGCAGTGAAAGTGAACCATATCATAAAGCTTTGGGCTCCTTTTACATTCACAAAGACATGTGATGCATTGAAAATATAAGTGATGGCTGATTTAAACAAATAAGGTTATCCTTATAAAAGGTAATTTCATTTCAATGTAATTTAAATTGAGCCCCCTCCACACCCATCTGTGACTACCAACGACAGGGGTTGCGGGAGGGGTCCTATACAGTCACCGTCCGCGTCCGCACACAAACCCAGCCATGCGTACCCCGTCCTTTGGTCCGGGGAGCCTTGGTTTCTGATTTGCGCGAGAGCTGCATACAAGGGCTGACCGTCCTCCATCTGGAGCTCCGTCACCTTAGCCCACAAATCTGATCGGTTCAGCTGCGGGTGCATCCAATTACGTGTCTTGGAATGTGGCAAATCCCTCATTCGCAGGCCCGGCTCCGGATTCAGCGGCTCCTGGCCCGGCAGGCAGTAACTCACAGTATGCAACTGTATGTCTTGATTCTCAATGACGCTTCGGCCTTTGTTATTTCCGTGGAGGGCTGTTCTGCGCTGCATGGTCGGGCTGTTGGTCCAAATCAAATTTTCTCCCAGCCAGATGTCGACATATTCGTCTTGCAAATAATCAGCATAATTTAGGATATACTGTCCCATATGGACATGTCTTCGTTAAGGGCTTGAGCACAGTAATAACTGTCAGTTATCACTCTGGCTCGTCTTACCCTTCTCCGCTCTAATTCGAGCAGACCTTCCAGTATTGCTGTTACTTCCCCGGTCTGGGCACTGCCGGGGACTTGGCCTCTTTGCCTGGATCGCTCCCTCTCTTTGTGCTTGAGAATGAAGCCCCAGTAGGCTTTTTCGTCAGGTCCTTTCCTCGATCCGTCGGTGTACAGGGTCCACTCTCACGGTTCGGATGGTGTGTCGTCTGGTTTTGTCTTTTTCTTCCCGGCGGGCTGGGCAGGGCCGATCTCGAGGTCTGGGTCTAGCAGGATATCTTCCCACCGACCCCATCTCGCATTCGTCACCTTCATGCTTTCGACCATGGCTTTCCTCAAGAATCGATGGACCTGGCTTCGGGTGAGGACCCTGATGCCCTGCCCCTGGGCTAGATCTTTCAGGGTACTCCAGTACCTTGCCAGAACTGCCAACTCCTTTTCCTCCGCGAGGTATTTCTTTTCCACGGAGGACAGGGTGAAGCTCCACAGAGTTACTATCCCCGCACCTTCGTTGCACACTTTTACTACTGCATCATCATCGTTGCAACTGACCTCTGCCACCAGCTTTGTTGTCAGACTTCGTGGCTCCAGCCTCAAAGCTCCTTTGATGGCTGTTCTCAAGTTTTCCAAATTCTTTTGGTCCGTCGCTGTCCATTCCCACTTCTTGTGGGAGTCCTCTGGCTCTTCTTTTCTCAGTTTCACGTACAGCGGTCTTGCATACTTCTGGTAGCTAGGGACATGGTCCCTAACGTAGTTACAGCACCTTCTGTAGTTCATTCAGTGAGGTTGGCGGGTCGATCTGCTCCACTTTCTCCCGAAATCCATCCGAGAGTCCCAGGTCGTTGGAGACCTGGAACCCCAGGTAGGTCACTTAGAATTGTCCGAATTGGCATTTCTTTAGATTCAATTTCAATCCTGCCGCTGTAAGTCGCTCACCGACTTTTCTCAATTTTGCCAAATGTTCTTCTTCTGTGTCATCGGCAATGAATACATCATCGATGTATATGGTTGTTTCCAGGCCGTCCAGTTTGTCCATTACGGCCGACTGGAAAACATTTGGAGAGTTTTTGTAACCTTGGGTTAGCCGTTCCCAGACGTATGCTTTACCTTTGTGGGTGAACGCCGTCTTGCCTAGGGAGACCTTGGCTAGCCTCAGCGAGAAAAAGCCATTAGCCAGGTCAATGCAGGACTTGTATTTCTTCAGTCTCAGTGTTTTCAGCATCCCTTGGGGGTTGATCAGGCTGGCTCGGTTGGCGACAGTTCTGCGGTTGAGGGCCTTAAAGTTGATAACAGGTCTCCATCCTCCTCCCGATGACTCAGGCTTTTTGACTGCCTGTATTGGGCTGTTGGTGATGGGGTTTGGCTCCTCTCGCACCACCCCCAACTCGCTCAGTTCCGTGATTCTCAGGTCTATTTCAGCAACGGCCCCAGGGTTCAGTGGATATTGGCGGACAGGTGGATGTACTCCCCCTTCTATGGTGTGGGTATACCTTATCCCCATGTCCCCAGTCATTTTTGAACCTAGCCACTCCGGCTTGTGATAGGATGTTTTTTAGCGTCTCTTTTCCCTCTGGGGAAAGGTCGCTTTCTTCAATCTTTTGCTTGGTTACTTCTGGGATGTCCACTGGCTTGTACCACTTCTGTGGTATTCATCCCATTTGGATTAGTTTCGCCCCTAGGATTTACAGTCGCTGTTTTACTGGGACTCGTACTGCTGGGCCGCTATGCAGCTCTTTCAAGTCTTATTGTCATCAAATTGTAGGGTCCTAGAAACCACACAATTCCTTTCCAGACCCCAAAAGATCTTTTTGATGGTTCCATCAGCCAGTTGAACTGTCAGGTGCCCTTTTGTCTCAAGGCATTTGGGGGTCATCGACACCTCAGCACCAGTACACATTTGTGGACTGTCCAGACAATAAGAGACTCACACACTGAGTTGAATGTTTATTGTAAGGTTCTGATATGGTCTCAGGAGTAATTATTGAAGGTCGGGCCTGTAGACACAAACATATTATTAGTTTGCTTATCTGTAACTTAAATGATTGAATATATGAATAGTGCTGTCAAATAACATGCATGTTCTTACTTACCTCTGCTGTGTTTCCTCTCCCCGGTGTTCATCCTAAAAGAGTCCCCAGGGTACAAGCCCACCATTTTATAGTTCCAGGAATGTACCATGTGGTAATTACTAGAGGGGTGGTAGGAAAATTGAATCCTCTGTTCGGGCTAGAGATGATCTCGATGGTGAAGTTTTACCACAATAGAGATCAGATAGAGAATTGACCTTTAGAATGTTAGGCATCTATTTTAATGTATTGTTGTAGATTAGGGGATTGTGTGGTAGAGTGAGGGGCGGAGTCGCCTATCTTGCAGTGATGTGGAGGTCCTCGTTAGTGGCAGGCTATATAAGGCTGCCATGATTACATCTAGTCTGTCGCTCCCAGGACCACATGCTGCCCGTGGTCCCTGGAAAAGTTATGCCATGTATTTGTTTGTTGTTTTTGTTGGTGAAATAAACACCTGGTTGGGCACACGTACTCTCTGTGTCCTCCTACGTCCAAAGTCCAGCCGCTGCGGGCCAGCCTAACAGTCCCCCACCCAATAAGCATGATCCACTGTGACCCCCGCCCGCTTAGCCATTACTTTCTCGGCCCTTCGCTCCCGGCTTCCATACAGGAGACACGAAGGGCCTGTTTTTGCTCTGTTGTCAGCTTGTTGTAATCTTCGGAAGAGAGGAAGCCGCTCTTGTTGACTGGTGGGGTTCTTGGCCCCTGCCGTTGTTCAGGCGGGGGTCTTGGGAACCCGCCCTGCCTTTGGAATCCTTCCTGTCTTTGGAAGCCTTGTTCTCATTGAAAGCCCTGCGGGGCTCTTTGGAATCCCCCTGGTGTCCTCCTTGGAGCCTGCGAAGGGCCGGGCCCCTCAGGCGGCCTCACTTTGTCATATGAGGGCCTAGGAGCCGCCGGCTTCGGTAGGCTTCCTCTCTCTTTTTTTTCAGATGCTTTTTCTTCAAATCCCACTTCCTTACCGTTTCTTGGATTTGCGCTGTAGTACTTTTGTTGATGTTCAGGGTCACAAAGTCGATGTCATTCATGAGGCCCTTTGTCAGCTTTCTAAGGGCCTGCACACTTCTGCCTGTCGCAGGGCGTACCACGCCTGGGTGAGTGGCTGCCCTTTCTCTAAGCTGTTCCTTGCCTTTTCGATTTGTGACTACTCATCCTCGCAGTCTTCCAGCACCAATCTTCGGTAGTGCTCCTCTGCAGTTTCTTCGGGACCCATCGCTTGGTCCATCACATGGGCCAGCCACAGTCTTTTCGCTTCGTCATTTGTGTGAGCCATTTTTGTGTCAGGTATTCTTGTACCAACTCTTTCGGGTCGTTGTTCGCTACCATGGCTTTGATCTTCTTGAACTCGTTAAAGCTCTCGGTGGAGGCTTGCCCCTTTGTTAACTCGTCGTTTCCTTCAGTGAGGTTGTTGCTCTGCGCGGCGCTCGGCCCTGTTGTCGGCTGCTCTTCTTCGCTGTCCGAAATGTCTTATCGCCGCGCCTTTTCTTCCTCCCTGGCCAGCTTGTAGGCTGCTTTCTTCAACCGTCGTAGCATGACATCATATACGACTGCCACAAAGCTTGTGCAGAAATTACTCGTCAGCTCCGTTGCGGTAGCGAGGGAGCCGTAGGTTGGTGTCATCAGAAAGTTCGCCCATTCACCTTTCGTGGCGTAGACCATTGTTCCCTTCATTCCCTCGATGCCGTGCAACCACAACTCCGGAACGTTGTAACCTGTTTGGCCAACCTCTGGTACATAGGCTTTTCTCCCGTCTTTGGTGATCATGGGCCCATATTGGTCATCTCTGGCCATTTTCTGCGAAGCCGAGTACACGGACAGCAGGGGCAGTACGCTCTTCCTGCCTTTTCTGCTTCCCATCGTCAGATCCTTCATGCCTCCAGGCGGTTTATATTCGATCGAGGTCAGGCTTTGCTCCGTATTTCCTTCGTCTGAACTTCCGTCTACGGAGTCTACCTCGTTCCCCTCCTCTGGTGGTGTGAGCAGTGCCGGCTGGGTTGGTTCTGGTGTTCTCACCGGGGTTCTAAGACTCATCTTGCTTCGCAAGTCAGGGCTTATGAATCTTATGGCTCCTTCCCCGACATCTTAATACGCCATTCTCTGCAAGCCTGCGGATTCCGCTGGGCTGGGGGCCACGTTCTCTGATCTTCTTTGCTCGGAGATTTCCACCTCTGTCTGCACCACTACGCCGCGTGAGGCAGCGATTGGTGTCCTTTTCTTCCTGGGTTCCTCCTGGCTCGAGCTGGCTTGTGGATGTCTCTCTTCTGGTCTCGAAGGTCCAGGTGTTGATTCCCGTAAGCTCCCCTGTTCTGCCGCTTCCCTCTTCGGGTCCGCCGATGATGGGAGTCAGGGTAGAACTGCCCTTGGAATCGGGGCTTCTTCGTCCTCGTATTTGGGCTTTCCTGCCCTCCAGTTGTTTGGCCCTTCAGTCTTTTTGAGGGGCCTCAGTATTTTCTCTTTTCGTTCTTGGTATTGGGCCACCGAGGTGACTATTACCAACTCTTGGATATGGCTCCAAGCGTGGACAGCTTTCATCAAGTGGCTCATAACCCTCATGGCTGCTTCCTCTGCTACCTCCGGTAGGTTGCCGGACCTGGCCCCGTCGTTGCATATGACAACCCTTTTGAAGGAAATCTCGCTCGCTCCGGTGACACCTTCTAGTGCCTCTTCTATGTCGTCCCGATAGCTGTCCTGATCTTGACTGTCTTGATATTTTCCGATAGGTACATGTAGCACCGCGAAGTGGCTCGATTCACCCCCACTTGATACTACTACCTTTGGCATGTTCTCTCCATATCTCTTGCAGGTTTCTTCGAGCTCTTCTTGGTATCTAGGCCCTCCTTCTCTCATCAGTTTCTTTCTGAACCGGGTGATATGAGGTTTCAGATGTGAGTTGGTTAAGACCACTAATCCATGGCTGTCTATGTCCCAGGGTTCTCCGAAATGGTTGTAGGCGGTTAACCCCGTCTGATTCGCATACTTTCTGGTGCCTTTGGGCATTTTCTTTAACTTTGGAAGGTGATCTTCCTGGCTCGGGGCGTTGGTGTGCTTCTTTTTAGTTTTCTCTGTTTTGTGCCGCTCCGGTTCTGGTCCCTGTAGGTCCTTTAGGACCTTTCGCACTACAGCGGGAGTCCCTAGTATGAAGGAAGACGGGAGCGCTTGGTACCCTCCGCTTCTGCTCAGCGGTGATGTCTCGCAATCGGACTTCACTGAGCATTGGGCAGCGTTACATTCTACCCAAGTCTCTTTTCCTGGGGTCCTTCGTACATGAACGACAGCCTCTCTTGGCTGCCGGGGTTCTTCTTGTTGGGCGCCACGTGTTAGATCCTGGGATTCTCTGGCCCGATACGGGGCTAGCTACTGACTCAGCTCTCTATTAAAAGATTGGCGAGCTGGTGTTCTTGCGAGGAAACTCGCCTGGCTCTGCTAACTGCCGTTACTCCTGACGTCTACCCTGCTTCCTCCGGTAAATGCACACTCGGCCGAGGGGCCACCCTGGCCCCGGGCGCTCCAACAGTCGCGTCAGTTATGGCAGCTTCCCTCTTTTGGATCCGGGCTGTTGGTAAATTGCCAGGTTTGGTTTTAACGGCTAGGATTACATCTAAAACCGTAAGGGATTATTAAGTGGATAGGTCACTAGGATAACCATTCAGAACTCAGTTGTTAGACATACAATAGATTCAACTTTTTACTGTCACGAGGAATTTTTACTACTTTAAGCAAAATGAATGCACTTGAGAAATTTACTTTAAAATGCAGATTAGATATTTATTGCAGGATATATTTAGCAAGGGCAAAGCTACAGCTCACATAAAAATAATACTATACTTGATTCGATTCGTTACAATTTTCTTCTTAGATTCTACTCATTAGTTCCGATGCCGAGGTGGCTCGGTGGAGCTGGATTGTCGATGTGATAAAAAATTATTTTTTGGAGTTGGCAGGGGCGAGGGTCTGGCCAGACCTTCCTCACACCTTCCTGCGCGGCAAACGAAGTCCGTTCAGCGATCCTCGAGGCTCAGTACAAAGTCTCTAGGGCGGCTGTGGTTCTTTCGTTGTCCAGTTGTTAAAGTTGAGCAGGGGGGAGGAAAATCACCGTCTTTCAATCTTTGTCCACGAACGGTGGTCTTCTTCCCGTGAACAGAGACGAAGTCCTCCGGCGGCTGTCGAACGAGGTCCAGTGTTTCTCCATGGATGGCTCGGTCGGCGTCCCGTCGTGAATTCCCGTCTTGCTGTTTGCAAGTTACTTCTTTTATAACACTTTTGGGCTGTCTGGACCCCCCCCCCCCCCTCTCCTCACTTGGCACATGATTCATTCTTCATCATTATTTGTGTGTGCTTATGCTGTGGATGTGTGGAAATCGCCTTGCCTTCCGTAGGCTTGATCTTGCAATCCTAATGTCTCTGCATTCTTCACTTCCCCTTTTCCTACACTCACATATTTCTAACACAGATTAGTTATCATAATTACAGTTCCAGTTGTTAATCACTTTACTTAGTACACACTTGCTTATAAAATGATGATTGATCTCATCCTTCATCATTATGTGTGTGTGCTTATGCTTTGTGTCTTTTCTACTCAACCGCAACCCTGCACGAGTTCCTTCTCAACCTCTGTTATTTCCCCATCCCTTCAAGCCAACACCCTGCTTACGTCCTCTATCTCCGTACTTTCGACACACACAGACTGCACTCTACTCAGATACACCTATTATTATTATTATCAGGTTGACATTTGTTAAAATCACTTTACATTTGCTATGTAATACATGTTTGCTTTAAAATGATTATTAGATTTCATCTTTTAACTCTTAATTTTACGCTTTGTGTCCCTTTAGCCTAATCTACAGGCCGACCATATATTCCTCATTTAAGGCAGCTCTCCTGGAATCTCAACTCTTTTTGACAGAGGGTTATTCAGAGTTCCATGTGCATCATTTGCCATCTCTATAGATGGACATATGGTAGATCCAGATGATTGTGTAATGGAGAACTTGAGATCAAGGCTCTAACTTTATGTCGAAGATCTTGGCTCAGGTAATGTCCCAGTTGTCTGTCTAACATCAAACCTCCAGTGCTTACCACCCTGAGAGCCAAGATGCGCTGGAGAGGGTCCACCAAACTGTAAAGTCCATGCTCCGTAGGCACTGCTTCTAGTCCAGTAAAGCGTGGGATGAGGGCCCACCCCCTGTTGTTGCTGTGCATGATACCCTGCAGGGATCAATGAGTTTTAGCCCAGCTGATCTCGTCATTGGACACACAGTGCAATGCCCATTACGCCTACTCAGGGGCTGATAAACCAAATGCAACGCACAACATTTTAGATTACGTAAGCTCCTTCAAGGAAAAGTTGCATCATGCTTGTGAAATGACTCCTTGGTCGCTTGCCTATGTTCAGTGTAAGATGAAAATCAAATATGACCAGAAATCTTTGATAAAAAAGTTCTAGCCTGGTGACTGGTCGCTACTGGCCGACAAGTTAACATCTCAGGCCCCTATTTTGTTGACCGCCAGTTGAGCGGAAATTTAAAAAAGAAATAAAAACAGTTCAAATCAGTTCCCAAAACCAGTAAAAGCGTGCTTCTCCCAGTTCACTCGGCCGCAGTCATCACACGGTCATTAAGTCATTAAAACACGAGTGTGTCACGTAAACATGTTAAAATGTTACTGCTATCTCAACAATCTGTCCCCAGTAGTCCCTGTCGCGGTGCTTGCTGTGCCGCCTCCCAGCAGTGAGGAGGATGAGCTGTGTGAGAGGCAAGGTACCGTTCCATGTGCTCGCCTAAAATAATTCCAGTTTTGTCCAAATTGGATGAGTTTTTGTCGCATTTGTTAGAGCCTGCTCATATGGATGTGGGTAGTCTTATCCGCAGTTATCCTGATCTTTGACGATATTGATGTCGGTGAGCATCAGCTCGTAAAACAACATGCTTTCAGAGTAAATCCGCCAAAACGGGCTATTATGCAACAAGAAGTTGAGTATCTCCTTCAGAATGACTACTTGTTCCCAGCTCTAGTACCTGGAGTTCCCCGTCATTGTCATTGCCGCATTCCACCGGGTTATATCTGACGTGCTTTCTGGCGTTCCGAATTGCGAGGCCTATTTAGAGGATGTTGTGGCCCCCTCTTTTCTCGGTCTGAGCAAATGGCTACTTAAGCAGAGCTTTTCAGCCGTTTGCGTGACACTTCCCTCACGCTAAATCTGGCTAAATGTGAGTTTGGGAAAGTTCGGTGACATACCTTGCCAAGCAGGTGGGTCAGGGTCAGGTGTGCCCCATAAATGCAAAAGTTTGTAACCAATTGTAGATTTTCCAGTGCCCAAGACCAGACGGCAACTTTGTTGTTTTCTGGGGATGTGTGGGTACTTTCGGGGATTTTTCAGGAACTTTGTGGATTTAGTTACTACCCTGTCCAGTCCCTTAAAACCATTTGTGTGCTCTTCGTGTTGCCAGGAAGCTTTTGAGTCTGCCAAGGCTCTTCTCTGTAGGGGGCCTTGTTCTTGCCTTTTCTAACTTTCTGCACCCTTTCAAACTGGAGGTGAATACAAGTGGTCATGGGGCGGTGCTGCTGCAAGAAGATGTGCAAGATCTTGACCACCCGGTCTGTTTATGTCAGCTCCATTCCTATGTCTGATCTTGTGTATTTGGACGACAATCCCTTGGTGTTCCTGTTCCGAATGCGCAATAACAACCAGCGTTTAATACGTTGGTATCTGCTATTGCAAGACTTTAATATTGATATTCGCAATAAGAGAGGCAAAAGTAATGTTATAGCTGATGCCCTTTCTTGTTCCTGTGACCCATGATGTTGAACATTTCTTAGGAGCTGGGAAGAGGGGGGTCTCACTTTTCATGTTGCGCCAGGTTTTCCCCTAAGCCGGGTCAGAACAAACTTAAGACTTTATCTCTTGCATTATTAAACTGCTGCCTGTTCTGACAAACTATTCCTTGGTCACTCTATCCCAGTCTCTTTCTAAAAGTGTCCTCACTCTGTGGTTAAAAACTTGTTTTGGTCCTCACTATGTACAAGAGCACAGACACACACTTTTATTACACTCTTTAAAAAAAATCACATTTCCAAATCTCATATGCTGCTGAGAATTAAAACCTGATCTCTTTTCCCCAACACAATATTGGACCTTTTCCAATGTCTGTGTAGAAAAGCGATGGCTCAAGGAGTACAATGGACAACACAAACTCTCCTCAGCAGACCTGCAACTCCAGAGTAACCTGTATGAATATTCCAACAAGTCTTACATAAACCTGAGTGAGGGAGATAAAGAGAGGGGGATAGGAAGATTGGGAGGCATTCCTCATTCAGCATGCTGTGTAGCATGTTAAGTGGTAAAGAGGTGGCGAGCCTGGTGCATGTTACATCCTTCACTGCCCTTGGTCTCAACCTCTTATTGATACTTCATAACTAATATCTGCAATTTAAGGAGATCTGCTTTAAACACTGTTAGGAGGGTGTGTTGTGACTCGGCTGGCTCTCCAGTGCCTCGTTACATCACACAGACATTGACAGTTCAAAGTATTCTGTCAATGGCAGGACAGAGGAGTTTTTTAGAAGTCACTCAGCCAGTCCCAAAAATGTCAACAAATGCTACTCTGCATAGGTTACTCCGGTGGATTCTTTTGCTTATTTTTCCAATTTTGACACGTAGTCGTTCTGGGCCCTGATTCCCATTATCAATCAATCTGAGAAGCTAAGAAGTCCTTTCTAAGGCCGACTTAAGAGCAAAAGCACATGCTTCTTACCGTCGACTGTCTGTGGTGCTGAAGATGACGCTGAATACATAATAAAGTAAGTTATATAGCATATCTAACTGTAAGCTGTTAAAAATACATGCATCACAAAGTGTGTAAGCATGGGTAATGCTTTATACTTGAAATAGTCCAGTGTGAAAGCAAAGCCTCAGGTACCAGAAACACATCAATGACTTTGAATGTGTGTTAGTTTAATTGTAATCTCTGATTTCCTCTTTTAAACATTTAAACTCAATTAACAAAGAACATCAATGTTAATAACAAAACTATAAAATTCAAACAATAATTGAAAAAGAGACAGGAAAAGTATGACATATGTTTTGGTTCCTCCTGCTTGTTCTGGAGGACTCCCAGGAGACGGTCGGTTTGTAAGGTGCTTTTGAGAAATGAGGCCTTTGTCTATAGCTTTGTCTCTCAACAGAAACTGTGTTGTGTGTGAATGCTCGCCAATCAGCTGGTGGTTTACTCCTACTAAATAAAATAAAATGAGCACCTTCATGTCACCAAGCTTTTACATGCACATCTAGGCTAGCTTGAGATCAGCAAACTAGCGTTACATGAAAGTGTTGCACTTGATGAAAAATACTTCAAAGATATACAGATATGTAAAAGCAAGTGTGTGATTCCTAAAATGTATGATTTACCAACCCACACTGAATCGTCAAATTGAGCAGCATGATCTTTTCTAAACCTAACCAAGTAGTTTTGTTTTAATTCTTTAACCACGTGTTGAAGTCTATTGGATTACCGATATGAGTGATGAGTTGGATTTACACCAATGTTTCTTTCCATGTTTTAACTCAGACTTCAGACGTTTTATTTGAAGACACTTTAGCTTGTTGTGTGATGACTTATGAATTCATTGTAGCCGACTGAACAATAGCCCGTTTTGTCGGATTCACTGTGGAAGCATCTTGTTTTACGGACTGATGCCTTTAACAACCTACAAGTGGCCAAAGTCCATCTTCTGAGGAAGATCATAGGATATGATTAAAGCTCCAGAGCAGCTGCTAAGTGGGCCTTTCAATCTCAACTTTCATCTTTTTTTGTTCAGAATTTCCATGCATTCATATCAGTTGAATGCAAAAATGTAGAGAAGAGAGGAAGAACACAATTTTAAAGAAAGAAAGATGGAGAAAAGATCGGCAAAGATGAAAGTGAAGAGGAGGAAAAGGAAAGAAAAACATGTTTGATGATTTTTAGCTCAGCAAGGAAAGTAATTTAGTATTTCTCTCTTTTTTTATACAAGCTTTCAATGAAGCTTGATTAACAGACGGAACAGAATGAACATTTAGATGTATCGACAGCCCAATTAGCCCAAATGCAAAATATGTGTATCCTTCACACAAGATTATACTCTGGTTTATAGTAGTCTTGGCATGCATAGTGGAGCAATTTTAGCTCTCATGTTGAATTTAAAATCTCGATGTACAAAGCGTAACACAAAATAACCCAGCCGGCACTACATTACATAACTGAGTATCCTTGTCAGGGTTGCGGGGGGTCCGGAGCCAATCCCAGCCAACATAGGGCGAAGGCAGGGTACACCGGCCACCGACTGTTTGCCAGGTCCCCTATCGCATGGCTGGCACGTTGAGACAGAAAACAATTCACGCTTGAAGTCCCTCCTATGGGAAATTTAGAGAAGCCGGTGAAAACCCACACCGACACCAGCTGGCCAGCGGGTCTGAACCCAGAGCGCTCTAACCTCTACACCACCGCGCCGCCCCTCACGGTACAGTCTATGGATCAAAAAACAAGCGCAAAATCCATTTGATCTGAGTGAATTACCTCTTCGTCAGTGCCTAATAATAACTGTAACCTCAGCCAAAGAGAATCAGCCCGTGCACTCTCATTTGCTCCCGTTGTGCCGCCAAGCCAATGCCCACCAGCTCCAATCCAATTAGCAACAGTAGCAACTCTCCCTCACTTCCATTTAATATGCTTTCTCAACTTTTTGTGGGATGAGAAAGGGGGCTAGACTGTGTAATGAGGGAGACCAAGCTCTGAGTTACTTAGAGGAGCGACTGACTGGCTGCAGTAGATCCGACACACGCCCTGATGTGAACCAGATGCTGTCCGGCTGAACATTGGACGTTAGCATTGTTCTCAGGGGGAAATAAATCAGTTTGCATTAATGGAAATATATATATATATACATATATATATACACACACTATATACTCAGTGATTACTTATTGTGTACAAGTGCAGTGGCCGTTCAGAAGGTGTGCCCGTGGTGTGCATGCAATGTTGTCGAGAACTGCTCAAGTTTCATTGTAACGTGAGTAAATCCAGCTTCTAAAAGCAAGTCTGTCAATGAGCCGCGGCCTGTAAAGGCTCCATGCAGACCACAAGTTTGACTCGGCCCCGCCTCCCCCTCCTCCACAGATCTCTACCGCTTGTTTTTGTCCAATACTGCACGTCCTTGGGACCCCAGCAATACATCCACAGACACACATACATTTCAATTTCAGTTTTATTTGTATAGCCCAATATCACAAATCACAATTTTGTGTCAGAGGACTTATGTACAGCATACAACATCCTCTGTCCTTGGACCTCCTGCAACAGAAAAGGAGGAACTCCCCACAAAAAACCTTTAACGAGGAGAAAAAAGGAAGAAACCTTAGGTAGAGCAACAGAGGAGGGATCACTCTCCAGGATGGACCGAAGTGCAAAGGATGACGCTGCTATAGCTTCACCTATTGGTCAAGTGGTACCAAATGTCTAAGGGTCGCTCAGACATCATATCTAAATATACCATGACCAAATCTCAGTATCATTTATAAAACGGGACCTCTTCCCTCTTCTCTTCTTAAGCAAATCTGTGTTTGGCCAAAACCCATAAAATGCCGCTCTGAGGGAAGACGTCCTCCCTCGTGGGCGTTACCAATCAACAACCAGAACTAAATACTCTCTTCTCGTTTCAGATAACTTCACTTCCTGTGTGTGTTTTCTGGCCGGTTATGATTATCTTCCCTGATTAGTTTCACTTGTACCTCGTTAACCCTGCAGTCACCAGACTTGTGACCCAGAAATACATCTCAGCGCTCATTCTTGAAGTACATCCCAATTACTAAATATGCATCTTGAGGAGCGAGGAGATGCAATGAGCGAGGATACACTGGTGTGTCGGCACCCATGACGTATAAAAGACATGACACACAGCTAGAATGATCTCTTGTTTTTGTGTCTCTATGTACCGTACTTTCGGACTACAAGCCGCTACTTTTTACCCCACGCTTTGAGGCCTCGGCTTATAGTCCGGTGCGATTTATGTACTGATTTTTCCATAGCTTTTCTCCGCCACAACAACAACCGCAACTTCCGGTTCCGGTCTAACACAACATTTACCAGCTCCCGACACAGAACAGTTGCTACCAGCAACCCCTCTACCAGCTGTTACTGACAGAGTCGCTACAATATGGATGAAGTACCTTTGACCTACCTCTCACTAGGACTGTTAACAAAAAAGGTTGAACGGCAAGATGCTTTTAACAGTACATGTCCTTTCGGAACCCGTTGGTGATGGTGGATTCTTTCACACTGCTCCGCGCTGTTAGGATCCACTGGCAGACTTGAGAAAAAGCTGCTCTTCTCATGCAGCGTGTCTACGTTGCTCATAGCTCTGAATAGCATTTACGGCTAACTGGCTTGGCCAGTTGCTGCTAGCACAACAGCTATTCAGAGCTATGAGCAACAACAGTTATTGCCTCATTGCCTTTCGTTTGGTAGCCGTGAGAGACCTTAGTCTGTAATACAAGTATGTCTGCATGAAAAGATGTACAAAGATATATTATATTTTCGCTAATGCTAATCGCGGTTAGCATTTCCCCATTGGCCGTAATGTTAAAATTAGCTTAGAAGCTAGCGACATGTTATGATGTTCAGAGAAGAAGACAACTTTAGTACTGTTAAAAGCATCTTGCTGCGGCTTATAGACCAGTGCGGCTTATCTGTGTACACGTTCTTGTTCCTTTTAAACATCAGCTGGTGCGGCCTATATGCCGGTGCACTCTATATTCCGGAAAGTACGGTATCTAAACTTTCTGCCGTTCCGTTTGTGTAGCGCCTTGATGGCGCTGTTCTAACCGTATTCCTTGATGCCATTCACCTTGATATTATGTTTTTATCTTCAATGTAGGCTAGATCCAATTCAACTGCTACAATCGTGGCATGTTTTAGTCAAATTATCATAAAAGATTCACACTAATTTGCTGTGCTTCATGTTCTCATATATATATATATATATATATATACACACATATATACATATATATATATACACATATATACATATATATATCACTCAATTTTATGTCACTCTTTATTTGTATAGTAGTTTTCATACAAACATTTGTAGTGCTTCACACAATGAAACATATGAAGCCTATAATGTATGTGTGTTAATTAAAAATGTATTAAATACGTACATTCTTGTCACTTTATGCCACGTTGTAAATCGAAGGACTAGTAAATGTATAAGTTGTCATGACAGAGATCATTTTATGAACACTAGTCGACTCACAACACAACTCCTCTCTCGTGTCTCTTCCTCGCCTCCTCCTCTCGCAACTCCCGCAGACGAGACTAAGACGCGAGCCGAGGAAAGGAATCGAGGAGGCACAAAATGTGTAAATGAGAAGGACTCTTGCTGCTCACTCCCCCGATCACTCATTCACTGCAGTGCATATACCAGCGCAGTTCCTTTGTTCTTTGTCTTAATTTCTGTTGCCCGTGACCATGACGCTTCCTGCTCGTCATGCAAGCCATTTCAAATAAATCATGCCATTGTTGCTGCTGCCTTCTCATCCTCTAACTGAGTTTGTGTCCTTTTGCTGCTGCCTGCTCTCCAAAATGACTTGGTTAGTCAAAGATGCTCATGTCCGTGGTTAAAAAGAAGCCAACACTGACTGCCATTGGAGAAGTGGAAGCCAACAGGTCTGATACTTTGCTGGTCCATTCATCTAGCCTGACCTCTGACCTCAGTGGAGTCCTATACTTTCTCCTTTACCCTCGACAGACGTGACTCATAAGTCCTGTGGCCACTAGAGGTCTTTGTCACTTGACCATTCAAATGTGTCATTTGGATGAAAGGGTTGATGCTGTTTTTCTTAGGACAGTTTCCATGACACACATGGAGACAGACGTCTGGCACAGTGAGAGAGAGAAAGTTCATCTGAACATATTCAAACCTGGGCTTGGCTCAGGCCTGTAGCTTTAGGCAGCTCTCCAAACCTTATCTGTTCATTGGGTCTGATTGTAGAATTCTAGCATGGGTTAAGATGGCATTTGTAACTTCATCCTTTTGGTGTAATTAAGACTGGTGGTGAGTCTGTCTGAGTGTTTGTAATGTATGTTCATGCTGCGAACATGGGTACTGATCTTCTCCTTACAATTATTATTCAGTGGGTTTTGTTTTACCATCTGATGTTATGCATTCCATTTGTTCCATTTCACTTTAATCTTATTTTATCAAGCCTGTTTTATATTTCTTTGATTATAGCATTCTATCCCTGTTTTATGTCCATTCTATGTCTTCTTTTTGCTGCATTTCTTGAATGATAGATCTTCTACTTCTTATTATATTTTTGGGTACATTTGTAATGAAGCAGAGCACAGGAATATCATCAATGGGAAGTTGTTTGTTTTCCTCTAATAAAAGAAGAGACGGGTTTTGTTGCAGTTTCTACAGTTTCTTAATTAAACTTTGAACCGAACATGTCCCAGTAGCAAACCCTTCGACTGTAATAGCCAGCCTACTGTATGTTTAAGTTGTCCTTTATTGAAGTCATAAATAGAGACAAATGACTGAGCTATAACCAACATGAAACTACATTTTTTTTGTTTTTTGACAAAGTGTTTCATTTGAATGCCTAATAAATCCTGAAACCCGAGCAGAATCCAGAGTGCAGTGAATGCCCTCTTGTTCTTGTTCACTGCCTTGATGCTTGATGTCTGTGTGAGTGAACCAGGCTCTTTCAGATCACCAAAGTCTCTATAAGTTTGCTCTCACTGTGAACACAACCCTCCAGAGTGTTGCCTTGAAGAGGAAACACACAGCAGCTTAGACTTGGGACTCTTTTTTTCAATAGCACATCAAAGACAAAGCACTGGCCTTTCAACATGTTTAATTTCAAAAGTGAACTCTGTAGTGTATTTAGCACAAGTATTAAAGTAGCGATAATAAGCATACATATTCTGTAAATAGAACTTGCTAGTTAGCAAGGAAAAAAAATGCCAGCAGAGACAAAATAGGTTTAATAAATAGGTAAAGAGGCTTGTGGCTCACCTTGACAAGTAAATATTCAATAATATTACAACTATGGAGCCCTTCTGTGGTCACATGGTCACGTGTACCGTGTGCTTGGATTCACAATCCATGCAGTCAGAAAATAGCTGGATGTAAACAGTTTCTGCAACTTGTCTTTGTGTTCAACAACATCCACTGTGACACCTGATCTATTAAGTGTTATATCAGAACGCTTATTTCACTTTGCCCATGAAGTAGCAATCCATTTTATAAAATATTCATCATTCTGTCGATCGATTTATGATTCATGGCTCTACGTTAATAAATAAGTAGGTTCAAATGAATATTCTGTCAAATCATATTTACACATGTTGAGGCTCAGAACACCTCTTTAGCATGTAACTACATGTTCCCATATTATCCGATATGAGGCTATTATGCTGTTCACACCAAACGCAGAGCTCATTTTTGCGCTGTATAAACACAAAATAAACAATTTTGCTGTATATATAAAATAATGTCATATAGGCGTAAATGCGGCAGTAACTGTATTGTTTGTACCATAGACAGTACATCATCTGGTCAAATATGACGTATCGTAGAGCGCTGGGTGCCCACCTACGACTACAATATTGTTTTACATAATTTCTGATTCAACAGATCCAACACTGATTGGCTTTCAGTACTCAGCATCATGCAAATTTCTTGAATGAGACGAATGCTGCTTATTTTCCTAATTTACATCACGTTAGTCATCTCATTCATGCCTCATTGTATGTAATTGCGTCCAACAAAATATTTGATTCGCGTTTGGTGTGAACACAGCATTAGGGTGCTGGAATATCACAGTTGGAATTACTTGCCTGTTTTATTCCTAGAGGTCCATTCCAAGATTCTGTCGAATGATAATGTCCATATTTGAGGTTTATTTAAGTATAGCAGTGATTTTTATGGAGAAATGTCTGTGACCCAGTCAGAAGGCTACCACGACCAAAGCATACAAATTCAATCAAGTGATTTTGTCACCATGTGACCCCAGAAGTGCACAGTATACTATTATTCATATTGACAAAGATATGAAATAAATATGGCACTATAAGATGAACTGAAACAACATAAAAACAATAACATTACTGAGACCCTCAGCTGACATGGCTAACAGCGTTAACAGCACTGACATGGCTAACAGCATTAATAGCGCTGACATGGTTAACAGCGCTAACATGGTTAACAGTGCTGACAGAGCTAACAGCATTAACAGTGCTTACATGGATAACAGCGCTGACATGGCTAACAGAGCAAACAGTATTTACCTGGTGGGCGCTATGCCTCTATGCCGCTATGCAGTTATCAACTGTAACCGCCGTATGAGAGCAGTGCAATTTCCGGAGTGAACTAGGGGCATGCTCACGTGCACTAAAAGGCAAGCACAGCTGTGTCTGTTGTGTGTCAGAGAAGCTTGCGTTATAACACACACAGAGGGAAAGCAACTCTACTCTCTGTTCAGGTAGACATTACGCCATTCTATCTTTACATAAAGAATAGTTGTTTGCTATACTAATGCTCTGAATAGTGTATTGATTTTATAGAAGTAAGAAATTGGTTGATATTTTGGGTTATATAGGTGGATCATTTTTAAAATAGGGTTTTAGATTGTTTAAAAAAAGGTGGCAGTGGTTATTGGTGCGTTGTTCTTCCATGACTCAGAAGGTGATCAATGGTGCTGGACTACAGAGCATCTTGACTCAGACTGCAAATGGCTTCAGGAAACTCCCAGAAACAAAATGTATCCAAGCCGCTGCTTCTCATTGTTGTCTGCAACATTTTCTTGGCAAGTATTTTTAAACTGTCTATAAATCATCAGGTGAAAGACCAAATATAAGAAACACAGTGAGACAGAAAATCACTGTTGCAGTGCTCTCTGTTGGTTTACCTCGGCACTAACTTATCTGTTTTGACACGCTGACCTATACTAAAATCAAATGAGCTCCACCCGGAGGCCCAGCTATGTCACAGCTGTTGTGCTGTTCTCTACCGAGCATCAGTGCTATTGGTGCGATGAGACAAAACCCAAGCCAGCAAAGCCTGTTCACACTGCTGCCGTCTGACAAGAAATGAACCTCATACATTTCCATAGATCTGGGCTGCAGTGGAATAGTCTTTGATTGCTTAGAAAGGTCCATAACTGAGTGAAATTATTCAGAAGTATCGATTAGAGCTGGTCCACTTCTCTAAATGCTAAGGAAAGACGCTTCAATTATTATCTCCTTTAACATAGGGTACAGTGGACCACTGAGACCACAGTTTTTGAGCGATGACAAAGACTACAGGTAGACTTGTTTTTAGCCTAGCAGATTGCTGGAAAGGCCTTTCACTGCTGAAGCAGTTGTTGATTACATGCAGTCAGAGGATAGTCAGCAGTCAATGACGATATAAAACACTTTTGTGAGTCTCCGCTACCAAGAGAGATCCAGTCATAAATGAGCACAAAAACTATAAGCCTGTAGGCTTTCGAACAGAAAGAAAGATATGCACGCACAACCAAACGTATGATCTGCACACAGGCTTACGCCTATAATTTAACAAAACCTCACATGAAAAAAACATTCAAAATATATGAAATACAGAAATAAGACAAAATCAGGAGCTGATACTCAATGCAGAGCATGAAAATGGATCATTCATTCATAGATTATAGAAAAGTATAAATGTTGGTTATAAATTATTAATCATAATTATAGTTATGGACAACTGATCCGATAATAAGAAGACTTAACATGACCATGACTGATGGACTGATCCCAGGTGGAAGAGCAGAAACTGGCGCTGACGTCATCGGGGGCTCAGCTCGGTCTTCCGCTTGTCAATCACAACGGCGCCACCAAAAGCATCATCGACTACACGTTAGAAAAAGTGAACGAAGCCAATGCCTGCCTCCAGAGCTTGACAACAGACTCAAAGAGACAGATTAGCAATATCAAACGAGAGAAATCCAACCACATGCTAGAAGGAAATGTGGAGGAGAAGGTGCAGGAAAATATCATGTTTACACCTTATGCCTGCCAATTCTGCAAGGAATCCTTCAGCGGGCCAATATCTTTGCATCAGCATGAACGATACATGTGTAAAATGAACGAGGAGATCAAAGCCGTGCTGCAGCCCACTGAGAGTTTGATGCCCAACAAACCGGTGATATACATGGAGAAGAACAGCCACTTATCCTCCTCCATGTTGTCTGAGAAGGTACTCATTGGGCACATCCACCCCTACAGGGACCACATGTCTGTGCTGAAGGCATATTTTGCCATGAACATGGAGCCCAACTCGGAGGAGCTGCTCAAGATTTCCATAGCGGTCGGCCTTCCTTAGGAATTTGTCAAGGAGTGGTTCGAGCAGCGAAAGATGTACCAGTACGGGACAACCAGAACCTCACCATAGAGAACAGGCACGACATGGATATGGTTGTCGGAACAAATAACTACTATAGAAGAAAATCATCATATAACTTTGAATTGAACTTTGAATTTAACTTCAATTGAACTGAACACAAGTTACATAACGTGTTATTCTGGTTCTCAGTATCGTTTTTGGGAAATGACTATCAGGGCCAGACAAAAAGTAATTAATCTCAAGTGTACCAAAACATTTCCGTACATGGAGCTGTGTTCTGTGTGCCCAGAACAAAATAAGAACATGCCCTAATTAGGAGTCCAGATGTGTCCTGATCCTTGATTCAACAGACAGGTTTGATTGGTGGAACGTAGCTAAAGGGTGTGTGAATTTTTTACTATAAGAGTGATCTGTGAAAAGCAGTACTTGGGAGTCGTTTTCAATATACTGAACTTGTTGATGTTGGCTTGATCTTATTAAAACACTACCCGCTGGATTGCAACCCCAGTTTGCCATCTCATCTCGTCATTTTGCCACGACACTACCACATTCAACCAAAAGACTCTATGGCAGCTAGGTCACCTGTGTCTCTAATGAAACCGACTGACCGCATCACCTCCCCCTCCATAGCAGAGCTCCACAACAACGTTAAAAACTGTGACAACCCGCTCAGACATTTGAAAAACCACCAGTACGGCGGCGGCGCCAAACCCACAGGTGAAAAGCTGGACCACTCCCGCAGCAACACAGCCTCCCCGCTGAACCTGTCCTCCACATCTTCCAAAAACTCTCACAGCAGCTCCTACACTCCAAACAGCTTGACTTCAGAGGACCTGCAGGCCAAGCCGCTTGACCTCTCTCTGCCGAGACTCATGAGGGAACCCAAGCATGCACTGACTGTCAGAAGCAGACCTAAAGTCAGCAGCATTACCATCGACCACAACAGCATCCCCTCTCCTCGAGAGCCTTTGAACTTGGTCTATTTCAAGAAGGAATTCTCAGGCTCCGCCAACAACGGAAATGGCAGAAATTAAAAAGATGGTATTGGCTTCCATGAGTACAGACACAAAGACAAACTGGAGACAGAAAATGGGAGAGAGAGGCTGCAGGACCTGCCAGGACAGAGGTGAAGGAGAAAGCTGCAACCACTGCTTCAAGTGTGGCCAGGCTGGACATGTGGGTGCAGGGCTCCTTACCAGTCTCAGGGAAACGGAAGAGGGTTGCTGTCGAGGGACCCACAGTAACCCAACCACAACCATCACTGTCCCGATGTTGCCAGAACTGCCTACAAGAGGACCAGGGGAAAATACTACAAAAATGTAAGGGGTGTTCAGCCACATTATACTGCTCAAAAGAATGTCAGAGAAATCACTGGGAAAAGGACAAGCCTCTCTGTGTCGAGAAAAAGGTAACTGAGGAGGAAGAAAGAAAACACAAATTACCAGATATGTGTAAGGTGAACTACCTCTCAGCCAAACAGAAAAATAGACTGATTAAACTGATAGGAAGACAGAATATGGTAAAAATGTAGCTTTGACAACATACCTGTGACCGCACTCTGGGACACGGGGGCACAGGCAACAGTGATAAATGATGCCTGGAGAGGTAAACACCTCCCTCACAGCACAATTCGTCAGATTGATGAACTTATTGGACCCGACCCACTAAATGGGGTTGCAGCCAATCAGACATGAATACCATTTATGGGGTGGATACCAGTAGAGTTCACACTGAACAAAACAACATCACTGTGTCCTCGTCAGTCTGTGTGTGCGAGCGGCACCTCACTGTGGTTGATTCTCCAGGAAGGAGGACTATTCTGTGCTTGCCCGTTTTCACGATCACTTCCTCATTATCTGACTGGTAAGTGTGCATCAATTGTATAAAGGTCTCAGCAGCACTGGAGTCAATGCCAAAGGCCCCACTAACTATTTGTGCAACACCGTCATCTGTTGTCACTCCCAGCTGTTTTATTTGGGTATTTATCATTTCCTCTATCACGTTGAAGCCTATGATGGGATCCTCAGCTACCTTCGGGTCGCTGGACACAAGCACTGGTACCAACATACTGGGGTTCAAATCCTCAGAGTTGCCCTGGCATAAAGACCAGTCTGCCAGAAGGGGTACATATACAGGAAGTACTATTCACCAAGAGAAAGGGGAATTGTACCACTATTCCAGTCCCTATAGTTAACAGCACTAAACACAGTGTCGTACTGAGCCCACGTACAAATTTAGGGCACATTGAGATGGTGATGGCAGTTTACCCAGCAGCAGTGCAGCCCGTCATGGAGGGACAAGCAGCACAGACAGAGCCGCAGGACACAGGAAACACACCACCTGATGAGATTGGCGGAGTCAACACTGACATACCATGTCCAACCCAGAGTGACAGCAAAGCATGGGACCCTCCTATAGCACTGGATCACCTGACCAGCGAGCAGCAGGCTATCGTAAAAAAAATGCTGAGAGAGGAGTGTAATGCCTTTTTAAAAGATGACATGGATGTTGGCTGTATTCCAACACTGAAAATGCACATCACCTTAAAGGATCACACTCCTGTCCAAAATACTTATATCAGTGTTATACTCCATGGGGCTTGTACCAGTGGATACGAATCCCATTTGGATTGAGTTCAGCACCGGCTGAATTTCAAAGGAGTATGGAGGAGTGTCTATGGGGACTAAGGGATGAGATCTGCCAGCCATATCTGGATGACAATCTAGTCCACAGTAAATCTTTTCAGGATCATGTCAGCCACATACAGATGATTCTGAGGCGGTACCAACAACACGGAATCAAGCTCACATCAAAGGAGTGTGAACTATTCAGACACAATGTGAGATTTCTGGGGAAGATCGTGTCTAAGGAGGGACACACAATGGGTCCTGCAGAAATAGCCCCTGTGCAGGCTTTAAAGGAGAAATGTCCTATTACCATTAATAATAATAATAATAATAATAACAATACATTTTATTTATATCGCGCTTTTCATGACACTTTACATTAAAATCATCATATATAAAAACAATACACTAAAAACAAAGTACACAATAATAGTCACATTAAAAGCAGTTTTGAACAGGTGAGTTTTGATTTGTGATTTGAATGTGGAAAGGTCAGTGCAATCTCGGATGGGGAGAGAGTTCCAGAGGGAGGGGGCAGATATGGAGAAGGCTCTATCGCCCCATGTCCGGTGCTTGGTCCTGAGCGGAAGGGACAGGAGGTTGGCATCAGAGGAGCGGAGCCGGCGGGATGGAGTGTGGTGGTGAAGCAGGTCGGTGAGGTAGGAGGGGGCCTGATTGTGGAGGGCTTTGTGAGTGAGGAGAAGGATTTTGTATTGGATCCGTTGTGGGACGGGGAGCCAGTGGAGGTTCTGGAGAACAGGGTGATGTGGTCACGGGAGCGGGTGTGGGTGAGCAGGCGAGCAGCAGAGTTCTGGATGTACTGGAGTTTATTTAGGATTTTGGATGATGTGCCGTAAAGAATGCTGTTGCAGTAGTCAATTCTGGAGGTGATGAAGGCGTGGATCAGAGTTTCAGCAGCAGATGAGGAGAGTGATGGCCGGAGATGGGCGCTGTTTTTTAAGTGGAAAAAGGCAGTTCTGGTGATTTGTTTGACATGGTGTTCAAAGGAGAGGTTGCTGTCAAACATGACTCCAAGGTTGCGGATGTGTGGGGAGGGAGACAGAGTGGAGTTGTCGATGGTGAGACAGAAGTTGTGACAGGTGTTAGTGAGGGATTTGGGACCGATGATGATCATGTCAGATTTATCACAGTTCAGTTTGAGGAAGTTGGTTTGCATCCATGATTTAATGCTGGAGAAGTAAGACAGTTTCTAGGGTTAGGGTTTCTCTCCTACTACATATCTTACATACAGGACTTTTCACGCCTGGCTAAGCCATTGTATGACCTGTTAGCAGCCCCTCCAAGTGGCACAGATCCTCCTCCTAATACCAAGGTCCTCAAAAGAAAAACAACACAGAAAAAAGGGAAACAGGGACAGTTGCCTAGTGGGACACATGTGACCTGGACTGAGGAACACCGCCAAGTAGTGTGCCAGCTAGTCGACAAGCTGTCCAGCCCACCAGTACTCAGTTACCCTGACTTCAACCAACCATTTGTCCTCCACACTGATGCATCACAAGAGGGCCTCAGAGCGGTGTTGTACCAGCAGAGGGAAGGCAAGCTGAAGGTAATAGCCTATGGCTCCAGAACACTTACCCCTCCAGAAAAAAATTATAATCTGCATTCTGGTAAATTAGAGTTTCTGGCACTAAAGTGGGCTATTTGTGAGCGCTTCAGGGACTATCTGTTCCATACTCCTTCCTTTGTTGTGTATACTGACAATAATCCGCTCACATACATACTGTCAACTGCAAAGTTAAATGCCACAGGGCAGAGATGGGTAGCCGAGTTAGCGGATTTCAATTATAAAGTACAGACCAGGTAAAGCAAATGCGGATGCAGATGGCTTATCTAGAATGCCAATGTATTTTGAAAGGTACATAAGTCAGTGTACAGAATCAGTCAGTCAGGAAACAGTGAGTGCCACTAAGCAGGGTATCCTGATGCAGCAGGAGGAGCCAGCACCGTTGTTGAGCTCAGTCTCATTCAGTACACTTCAAGAACAGGCAGAGACAGACAGGTTGGTCAGCACAGTACAGCCAATATCCAAAGACAAAATACGAGATGCACAACAGAAAGACCTGGTAATAGGCAAAGTATTGGACTACAAAATGAAAAATTAAAGGCCTAGTCCCAATGTCCTAAGGAAGGAAAGCCCTGAGCTGAGAAACCTTGTTAGGGAATGGAGTAAACTGGAGATCAAGGCAGATGGAATTTTGCATAGGAGTCAGTCTAGATGTCAGCTAGTACTCCCCAAGATCTACCATCCTCTCGTTCTGAAAGAGCTTCACAAGGAAATGGGTCACTTGGGCACCGAAAGGACAGTTAATCTGATCAGAGACCGTTTCTTTTGGCCAAAAATGCAGCGTGACGTATAGCACTTCGTGACAAATGTGTGTGAATGCCTCAAGAAGAGGAAACCAAACCGAACAACACGAGCTCCGATGATGAGTATCAAAACCACTCACCCATTCGAGTTAGTCTTAGTGGACTTCCTACACCTAGAAACATCTAAAGGGGGGTATGAATACATTCTGGTGGTTATAGACCATTATACACGCTTTGCCCAAGCCTACGCAACTACCAACAAATCAGCAAAAACTGTGGCTGACAAACTATTTAACGATTTTGCTATGAAATTTGGGTTTCCTGGAAAGATCCATCATGACATGGGCAGGGAATTTGAGAACCAGTTGCTGCACCGTCTAAAAGAGCACTGTGGTATCAAGGGATCACACACCACTCCTTATCACCCTCAAGGGAACGGACAGACTGAAAGATTCAACAGAACACTTCTCTCCATGTTGAGAACACTGACAGAGGAACAGAAAACTGACTGGAAAAGCTATCTCCTCGAGTGATGCAACAGGCTACTCTCCATTCTTCCTGTTATTTGGCAGGACACCCCGGCTTCCAGTAGACATCCTTTTTGGAATCGAAAGGGCGGACCAGCCAGGCTCATATCAAGCCTATGTGGAGAAATGGAGAAAGAGAATGACAGAGGCCTATGAGATAGCATCTAAACATTCAGGCAGGTCAGCCGACAGAGGAAAAAACTGGTGTCCTGGTGAGGAATACGACAGAGAGAGGACGACCGGGCAAACTCCGCTCATACTGGGAGGACGATGTCTACATCATCAGAGGACGGAAAGGGGATGACAGTCCAGTGTTTGAGGTCCAATCTGAGCGTGGAAGAAGTAGGACAAAAGTCCTCCACAGAAATCTGTTGTTGCCATGTGACTTCCTGCCTGTAGCTGAAAAACCAAACACTCCAAAGCACAGAGCAAGTAAGGACAAGAAACAATAATGGAATCGATCAGGGACTCAGAACACAGCACATCCTGCAAACCGACACTGATGAAGAATCAGATGTGGAGTTTCCCACAGGAGTACACTCTTGGTCATCTACAGAACAGGAAGATCCACTTGCACTCAATCCGACAGCACCGGAATTCCATCCTCAGGACACATCTGACATGTCAGATGGCCACCACTCGCTCCATGGAGCTCATGAGGAACGGGATGAAAACCAAGCTACTGACAGGGCAGAACTGGATGTTGTCAACAAGGATGACATTGGGAATCCAGGGGAAAGTGTGGACTCTGACATTGAGAGGCTGGAGGAAACAGAGCAGATAGCAGGATATCCCAAAAGGGAGACGAGACGACCACAGACACTGACATACGACAAACTTGGTCAGCCTAGTTTCACACAGAGAACAGTGTCCACCAGAGAAATAGCTGTGAACAGCTACTGGCGGCCTTGGTAGTGGAAATAAACTGATACAGTTCATTGACTGAGAAAGAGACTCTTACCATTTGAAACAATACACAAGGTGGCTTTTGCCCTGGGAAGAGCAGAGCACACAATCCGTTGGCCGAAGTGTGTCAGGGCGTTTGAGTATGAAGTGGGTACGAGGACTGTCAGAGAGAGAAACCCACCAGGTACAAGGACTAATAAAATGGTAGTAATGTGAAATAGGGGGTAATGGGCATGTGAAGTGACAAAGTCAGGGGCAGTCATGATCACAGGGCACGGTGGTTATGGTGCCAAGGAAAAAAACCTCATACCCTTTATGTTAAAGAACATGTTGCCCAATCACTGTAATACCACTCTATGTATGTAGGGGTACAAACAAACTCAAAAGTTTACCAGTGTAGTTGAATGTCGAGACGACATTTGTTCAAGTGGGGGAGAGTGAGATAAATGGATTTTTGACTAACTAATTTTATATTGTAATGTGTGTTAGTTAAAACGGCCAGCAGGTGTCGCCATTTCACCACTAGGGGGTTGTCTGTGCATGACTATTCACGCTTCCTTGTATACTTTCTCAGAAGAAGAACAGCAAGAGAAGAGTGTAACGTAACGAACAGGCACCCTCAGTAAAACATTTGTTTGAACTATATTCAGGTGAGATTTCGATTTTAAAAGGCACACATTGTTTAGGTTAACTGTTATGCTTGTTAGCTAAGGCTAGTAATAGATTGTAAGTCGCTGTTTGGTAGAAAACTGTTGATAGGGCAGTTATTAGCATCAGCATAACAAGCTAACCCGTTGGTGAATGTGACCGCATAGTTATTGTGGTATTGTTGCTGAGTTTGGACGTCACTAAAGTGTGTCAGAAGAAGAACAGCAAGAGAAGAGTAACGTAACGAACAGGCACCCTCAATAAAACATTTGTTTGAACTATATTCAAGGTGTCTGCTGCAGTTCTTTGGTGTGCCCGTCATCATACACTGACGGGAGGGCAACACGTCCGTGGGCAACAAGTTTGACGACACAGAATGATCCAGGAAATGATGAAGGATATGATTATAATGTACAGTACATTTTACTGGAGGTGGCATTAAAGCAGTGCTGAAGCATCAACTCCAGGCTAGATGGATGTATATATACACGTTATTAACTTCACACCGAATAAAGGTTAAAGCAGGTGTCAAAGCTTTTCTCCTTCACACATTACATCTGCTAAAACAGCATTCACCTATTTATATAAAAATGCAACACAAAAAGCACCAACCATCATTGATGCACGTGTGGAATTCTCATGCACCATGAACTTACGGCCTGTGGTTGAAAAAAAAGTATTTTTCTGTTGTTTTATAGTAAAGCCACGAGCCTTACTATTTTTAAATTTCACATATAAATCAGTGACCTGCTCCCACTTTGCGTTTAAGCCTAAAATGTCTGCATATCCAGCTAAGCCTCTGGAGAATGACAGTCTAGTCTTTTGCGTTAATATCATTACATATTGATAAAAAAATAAAACCATAGATCAGACTGAAATATGTGCATGACAGCACTTTAGTCTTATGCATCCAGCCAAGGAACCTCACATGGGGATTGAGCTGAGTCAGGCTGCTGTCAGCTGCACGGTAATCCCTTTCGTATTGTTCAAATCAAGGCCGAGTGTGGTGCTCATCCCCGTGCTAAAGTGTGGGTGAGGTGGTCACAACATGACAGAGTGAGAGAAGGGGGGGTTCCGCTTTTCCTGGAAGGAAGGCACCTACAGCACATAAATCATTGGCCATGACATGTAGTGATTCAGGTACACAGGAAAAACGTGAGGCATCATTTGATTCTGGGAAGATAGCTTTGTTGCACGCCAGCCCTTCTCTCGCTCCCCCATGTTTCCTGATTGCATCTCGACTGTAAAACTCTCTCAAAATTTGGTTAAAATTTGCAATACATTTAAATGCAAGTAGCAAGGGGCAAGTAGGACTTGAGTCTTGTTATTATGCATTTTCTTTGTCACTAGGAAATAGACAGCTTGATCTTTGAGGATATATGATTAAATATGGAATATAAGATAAAAGTGAGGAAAGAGGGAAATAATGAAGACTCAGACGGTTTTGAGTTCACCTGCCAGTGGAAGAAGGCCCCGTCTGTCAAGGTGAGATGTAACATACTGTCAGGTGGGTGAGCTCAGGACACACTTCAGGCTTTTCACTCATTTGGAGCATTTTCTACTAGTGCCTTTCAAGAGAGAGCAACTGGTTATTTTAATGATAAGTATGTGTATAGTGTTTTTTATAGAACCATAATGACTCACTTCCTCTCCATATAAAAGAACACATAGTGGCTTGTTCAGGACACTTTCAGATACATGAGTCTTTGCTCTCTGCTTGTGTTCCCTCCCTACCTGGTATTCAAAGGTAAGACATAAGCCCTTCATGTGTGTCTTCACTTGAATGCGATACCAATTATGCATGTCTGTCTCATTTCTTTGGTCCGATATGCGTGAGGAAAATAAAATCATTTCAGAACCCACAGCATTGTCACTGACCCAAATTTAAATTGTGAAGTAGATTCTTCTCAGGCCAGATCAATCTATGAAAGCAAACTAAACAAAACAAAATGAACTTCGGTCAACCACAATGCCAATCAAGACTGCTAGTTATGTATTGCAACTCTTGATTAAATGAGTATAGGTGGCCCTGTAAGAACTGTAGCTATTTGGTTCATACCTGTGCTCATGTGCAGTCATGCAGATTATTTCACGCCCTTGTTCCCTTCACAGGCCCCCCTTACTTGCAACATGTACCAGCTGTGCAACCATAATTCCATTCCCAATTTAAACCCGCATTTCTTCAGCTGGCGTAGGTGAAGCTAGAGGGGCCGACGACTTAAAATGTGGAGTTACAATACGTGACTAATTTTCTTCACTGTATACGCCTCACCATCTACAATTGATCGCAATTGGGTTAAGAGCAAAGCTGATGTAGGCTATGCCCCACTGTGACCCCTAAATCCACAAGAAGACAACATATACCAGTTCACAAAGCATAAATGTTGAACATAGAGGGGTTAACACTATGTCAGCCCCGGAGAAAAAAAGGGATAGGTGACGTTGCACTCTTTTCAAACAACACTGCTGCTGCTGAAAGTGGGAAGTTGATTCTGTACCATAATGGTCTCCATGCAGCCCACAAAGCTGTGATCATTGGATTGCAGGCGCACCTTTGACAAGTACGTAAAGGCACAGTTAACGCTGAATGAGTCAGGGAAGACTAAGAATAATTTCACAGATAGAAACGGATAAAAGGGCACGAGGAAGCTCAGGATAATGCTGCGCAGAGGTCTGCCACTGCCATCCCTCTGAATAGGGTCATGGATGAAGATAAAAGGTCTTGGGAGTTGCCTTGTGAAGGCTCCATTACCGCTGCACCCTAGGCTTGTGTGATGGCATCAGAGTGAGAAACTGTTTTGTCAAGCCTTCCAAGTGTTCTGTGAAGTGAACGAACAGCTGCTGTGTCCGTCTTATGGTAAATGGACAGTACCTGTATTGCGCTTTTTTAGTCCTCCAATACACTACATGTCATCATTCACCCAGTCCTCAAATTGGACGTCACGGCAGCGGAAGCAACACCGTGCATAGGTCATGCACTCTATTAGCTGATGTCAGGACATGGATAGGAGGAGCGCTGTCCTGAGAGATCTGAGGAATTGACTCAAAAGGGACCCCAAAGAGCACCCAACATTAGCAGTAAATCGAACAGTGGTTCCTGTCATCTGGGCGGGAATCGGAGTTTATGCCGAAACCCAGTGTTTGAAGGTGCCGTGCGACTTCCACTGTGTGGAGTGCAGCTTTATCCAGACAGAGGGCCAACAAGAGTAGGTCGTCTAGGTAGGACGAAACCCTGATCCCTTTCCTGCATCATGACTCCAGCACTGTTTCCATACACAAAGTACACAGAGCCAGAGAATAGCCAAATGGTATTCGGTTGTACTGGTTTCTGTATACGCTAGAAGGAGAAGCAGGGACTCTCTGTGCTTGGGAATGACCGGAATGTAGAAATAGGCATATTTCAAGATGAAATGCAAACAATGCATGTAGCTCTCGAGACTTTCCTTGACATCCATGTATTCATGGTTAGCAAGCGATGTCGCGCAGAGCTGTGCTCCATAAGCGGGGGTGCCAACATCTGTGGAGCATCTCTTGACATAGTTTGCAGCCAGCTTGAAGTCTTCTCCACCGCTGTCTGAAATGAGTGTTCGTTCCCTACAGCCCTTGGGAAGAAAAACGCATGACAGCAGCAGTTCCTTTGTATCCTAAACCTGAGTCTGAATCTGGTTGTGCTGGGACTTACTCACCCCGATAGTGTTGAGGATTCTTTAAGGGCAGTTATCCACATTTTAAGAGAGGATTTGTTACTCCAGTCAATGTGCTGCATTGTAACTTGTGTGTGCAGCAGGGAGCCTCTGTTTTGTGTAGGGAGTGTGTGTCTGTGAGAGAGAAGCTGAAAAATTCTCAGTGGGAGCATAAGCAGTCTGGCTGAGGGAAACTGCTTTTTTAGAGGAAAGTGGGTGGCCCTGAAAAGGGCGGTTGTGTTTTTGTTGCTGAGCTGGAATGTGATACGCGTTCCCCGTTCGCCGTCACTGATGCCTGTGTTTGTGGGGGAGCTTGCTGGACCACTACTGCCGGATATCCTGGTAGGGTATTAGCAGACACTGGAGCATGTTTAGGTGCAGCAGTTTGAGGGCGCCTCTTTTTGGAGCAATTGTTTGTGTTGCTCCGGCTGAGTTGCCGCTTTGCTCCAGGAAGTGTTTCCTTACCCTCTCTGCTTCCTCTGCTGCTTTGTAGTGATGAGCCATGGCACTCTGGAGGAGTGGTCCAAACAGCCCATCGAAGGATATGAGACCATCCAGCAACACTTGTCTGATCTTGGGGGTAAGCTGTGACATGTAGGAGCCGTCTATAAGCTTCACAAAGGTACAATTTGTTCTATGAATTGTATTGGTTATTTGTTTATTGTACATTTTGTGTATTTATACTGTTCTCAGCCCGGTATTTTTCTTAAATATGTTGCAACAGCAGTCATTACCTACCATGTTTGCAATATGAGAGTAAAATTTTACTTATTGTAGATGTTTGTGTCTTGAAAAACTAATCTAAAACTACTAAACAATGCATTTTTTGTCTTGGAGTTCATGTAGGAAAAGTGGACAAAGGCAATTGGTCAATGATTGCATTTGACTTACAAAATTGCACAACAGGGATAGTGTGTGCTGTACTTTGTTTGGAGAATATTGATTTTGCGTTATATGTGCTGAGCACAACCAGCATAAATTGGTTTGCCTGGTTGTCTACTCCCTCCGGTTGATAATGAAGGCCATTGAGTGTTTTCATTAGGTTCTCTTTTTTTTCCTGCACGAATCTCATCTGAGTGGCAGCATGCTGAACATGCAGCAGCAGGAATCTGTGTGGAGGGTTTTCAAATTTTTTTAAAAGGCAATTGGTTTGAAGCCCAGCTGCTACAGTATGCATTGCAAGATTAGTCAATATGAACTACCAGTGCAGCTTTTGCTGTGTTACTTTGAGCCATATTCAGATAAAGATCAGCGCTCATAGACATGACTTATACACAGCATAAATCCAAGTCACTCTTTGTCAAGTGTTTGTACTGCTAAGTTGATTTGCCTAAAAAAAAAACCTGACTTACAGATACCTCTTTCCTTATTTAAGTCTATGGGGAAAAGCCCTTTTGGGTCCGATGCACATAAAATGACAGACCCGAAGTTGTGATTCCACAGTTCGGCCTCTTTGCAACATTTGCCATTGGTTTATGGATTTGAAGCTTTGAGTTTGGCATCTTGGTTTATTGCAACCACAAGGAACAATAGAGAATGGCGCTGAATACAACTGAACACTGAATAAGACATTTGAAAGGTGACCAAAATGTCCAAACTAAAAAACACACTGATGTCATTTTAGATATTTAACCCTTTTACAGACAACTCCCAAACCAGACTACGCCACGGTAGCAACCTGTCATTGACAAGGTCGCTCTGCCCTAAAGCACATCCTGCTTTATCATCTATTTGACTCTAAATGGACCATCATTTACCGAAGGGATCCTGTATTGAAAACTAAACTAGAGATTGAGACCATAAACTCATGTTTACTGAGGTAATAAATCAAGAAAGGAGGGTCATTTTCTCATAGACTTCTCTACAAACTGACTTCATTTTGCAAACCAGAGGAGCAGCCCCCGGCTAGACTTTACAAATGCAGTTTTAAGGCACTTCTACATTGGCCTCACTTCTCAGAACCAGAGGTTGCAGCCTCTACAACTAAATAACAAGTTATCATGATGCTCTATTGACTCACAGCTAAAGAAGTTAAAAGTACTTCAAGCTGTATGCCAAGGAATCTGATGTGTTCGACTCTTTGCAGTGGCATCCCAACAAGAAAGTCTATAACACATGAGTAAACTTTAGATTTCCAGTCTTCACTGATAATTGTAAAAATATATAAATAAATCAGGATTGTAGTCGACTCCGTGCTACTCGCGGGTCCTCCTCGACACACCGTCTTCAGCAGTCAAGGTTCACACAAACGTATTGTATTACAAACTTAAACAATTCACACTGCCCTCAGAGCACACACAGGCCAGTGTGCAGGAATCAGTCCGACTCTCGTAGGCTGGTGTTCCTCTTTCTAAATGCATCTTTGGCTGCAATCACAGCACTGAGTGTGTGTGGATGTGTCTCACTCAGGCTGGCACATCTGGACACTAAGATTTTTCTCCATTCTTCATCAAAACAGCTCAAGCTCTGTCAGGGATCAGGCATGAACAGCTCTTTTCAAGTTCAGCCACAAATTCTGGATTGGATTGAGGTCTGGGCTTTGACTTGGCCACTCCAGAACATTCACCTTATGGTCTTTGAACCAGTCTGTGGAGCTTTTGCTGTATGCTTGGGGTCGTCGTCTTGCTGGAGAATAAATCTTCTCCCAAATCGTAGTTCTGTTGCAGACTGAGTCAGATTACCCTCCGGGATTTGGCGATATTTTTCTGCTTTCCTGTTCGCCTCTACCTTTACAAGCCTTCCAGGGCCTGCTGCTGAGAAGCATCCCCAGAGCATGATGCTGCCACCAGCATGCTTCACGGTGGACATAGTGTGTTTGTGGTGATGTGCAGTGTTTGGTGTTCACCAAACAGTGTCTAGACTGATGGCCAAAAAGCTCAATTGTTGTCTCATCAGACCAAAGAACCTTCTTCCAATTGACATTGGAGTCTCCCACATGCCTTTGGGCGAATTATTTCCACAGTGGCTTTGTCTTTGCCACTCTCCCACACAGCTTCGACTGGTGAAGAACCCGGGCAACAGTTGCCGTATGTACAGTCTCTCCCATCTGATTCACTGAAGCTTTGAACTCCTTCAGAGTGGTCGTAGGTGTTCTCCCTCATCAGTCCTCTTCTTGCCCGGTCACTCAGTTTGTGAGGACGGCCAGCTCTAGGAGATTTAAACAAGTGCCATACTCCTTCCATTTCTCAATGATGGATTGAACTGAACTCTGTGGGATGTCCAGTGAGTTGGAAATCTTTTTGTAGCCATCTCCTGACTTGTACTTTTCAATGATCTTTTCTCTGAGTTGCTTGGAGTGTTATTTTGTCTTCATGTTGCAATTGTAGCAGGAATACTGATGAACCAGAGACTGGACCTCCCAGACACAGGTGTGTTTAAACTTCAATCACTTGACACATCAACTGCACTCAGGTCATCTCCATGTCACTACTTGTGACACTGCTGGCTAGCTGGACTTCTGTTAAATTAGGTCAGTCACTTTAAAGGGGGTGAATATTTATGCAAACACTTATTTTACACTGTATATTTTTTATTAGTTTGTAAAAATCAGTTTTCACATTGACAAAAAATAAGCTTTCTTTGCAAATTCTTGACAAAAAAGCCAAATTAACTGACCATGATTTCATGTATAAAAGCAACAAAAGGGGAAAACATCCAAGAGGAGGTGAATACTAATGCAAGGCACTGTATATATATATATATACACACACATTTTGGATATATTTATATTGCACAGTCGTTAAACGCTTATGCTTACATATGTTCTACTTTTAGTTTTTTGTTGGCCTGTTTTTTATTTTTTTTAATATATTAAAAAAATTGTATTATTATATTTTATTTGTAAATTCTGTGTATGTACGTGGAGAGCAATGTAAAACTGGAGTCAAATTCCTTGTATGCGTACGCGTACATGGCCAAAAAAGCTGATTTTGATCTTTACAAGACTCCAAAAAACAGAGACTCTAACCCAGGGGTCGGCAACCTTTTCTATCCAACGAGCCATTTTGCTCCTATTTTCCACCAAATAAAATTTGTCTTGAGTCGCAAAAGCTATTTGATATCACAGCTTATAAAGTGTTATATTGTACATACAAAAACTATAGTTTGTTGTATTTATAAAAATATAGAACAAGAATAAAGACAATTCTTGACATTTTTTTGCAATTTTACCTGATATAACAATATCAAACTCTTATGAAGAGGAGAGTTTGCTGCAGCAGCTGAGAATTCGCTCTTTGTTGCTCATCTCCAGCGTGACACTTTTCAGCACATGCTGTGTTTGTTCTGTAAGCATAGAGGTAAACCAGCATCGTTGGCAGTGAAAGCAAATGAAGACGTCCACGCAGAGTTAAACTCTCTATTTTCCTCCGTGACTTTTCTTTCCTCACCAAGACCATACATCTGGCATGCTAAGCTGGTGGTTACTTTAGGCAGGTTGGAACGGGCAACTCATTCCCACACAGCTTTCCCAGGGGGGCTGTCATGACATTATCAACAAAGGTGAAGGAAGAAAATGGATTCCCACTGTCAAGGAGTTCACCAAGCATGGTGAGCAAAAAGGAACAAGGAGAGTATCAGGATGTTCCTACTAGTCCCTGCTAATGGTTGCTGCTTGTGAGAAGCTGCTCTCTGTATTGCCTCCTGAGTTAGTAAGAGACAGGGAAGAAGTTTGCTTTTTATGTCCAGAGACAAATTTCTGTGTGCCACTATCTTTACCAACTAGTTGCCGACTTTGCCTGTGTGGTGGGCTTGTGATGGACAGTTGTTTTATTATTGAGCTGAAAACCGCCACCTGCTCCATCGAGATAGAAAAGACACTAATAAGACTCCTCCTCAACCCCCCATTTCTGGCTTTGAATTAAACGACCTTGATGAGAGAGTGCAGTCGCTTTGCTGCTTGCTCTTGCCTCTGCTTGCCTCTGCTTGCATTTTCTTGCATTTTCTTGCTTCAATTTGCCAGATATATTACATATATCTTGCCAGATATAGCACATATATCACTCTTCAACGTTTGAGTGAAGACAAATCCAGAAAGTCGTCGAGCTATTTGGATTGTTGGCTAAGACTAACTAGCAGCTAAGTTAAAGATGCCTCCCTTCTCCACGGATGACTACTACAAACTCCTACAGAAGATTGCAGTCTTGGAAACAAAAATCGACCGACTAGAAGTAAATGCAGAAGTAAATGGACTGTGTGGGAATGATACCACTCTACCATGGACTCAAAACACTGGACAAATGCAAGCTAAGACACAGCTAACTAGCATAACCAGGCCTACCAAGAAACAGGAGGAGAGAGCAGATAATGAATCTTATGCGACTGACTGGCCTGCACTAGCACACGGGCAGAACTCCTCCTCAACCCCTGCACCCAGATGGACAAAGCCAAGGACAGCTAAGGAAAGTAAAACCTGCAAAATACCTCCACAACAACCAAGCCTACAACTTCAAAACAGATTTGCTCCATTGTCGCAGGATCATAAATCTCCATCTGATGACCTGGATAAGCAGCTATCTCCTCAAAGCAGGGTAAGAACTGAGAGTAAATGTGAGAAAAGGCCGCAGGCAAAGCTAGTGACTGGGCCTGAGACTCTGATTGTTGGTGACTATGATGTAAAAGATGTCAGAAAACTGTGCAGCAAGAACACCAAAATACTCTGCTTTCCGAAAGATATGGTCTCTGACATGAGAGACAAATTCCTGGACATCGTGGCTGACTATCCCACAGCGAAAAACATCATTGTGCATACAGGAAGCTGTGATATTGTGAAACAACAGTCTGAAATTCTGAAGCGAGACTTTATTGATCTGTTAAACACAGTCAGCTCTGTCAAGGCTGAGGTGTTTATCAGTGGCCCTCGTCCACCAGTCAGAGGAGCAGATGAAGGATTCAGCAGGCTGTTTGCACTGAACAGATGGCTGTCAAATGCATGTGCTGACCATTCAGTACATTTTATCAACAATTTCTACCTTTTCTGGGAGCGCAGACATCTTTTTGCAGCCCATGGAATTTGCCTGAACAAGTCAGGGGTAAAACTGTTTACCTCAAACCTGTTTTTCTCCCTGCGTCACCCGTCTGTCCCTACTGCCAAGGACAAGATACAAGACGAGTCTAAACACAAGATAACCACACAGCATCGCCATGGAGACCTTACGGGAAGGATGCCCCCGCCTAACGACAGCCAAAAGGAGTAGTCTCCAACCTCATCATCAGAGACCGCCTCCAATCTCCCACTTTCCACACCCTTCCCAGATGCGGAGTCTTTACCTCCCTCCCCAGCACCTACTTCTATTTCGGGTCCATACTTTGGATCGCAATCCTCTCTCACACTCTCCCCATCCTCCCCCCACCTGGAGTTCACTGACCACATGGAAAAGCTGGTCATTGCTGGAACCAAACACACTCCTCTCCCCACTCCTCAACGGTACCACAATTGATATCTTCTGGGTCCAGGCTACAAGGCTCATGATACCAATGACTCTCTCCAGGAAAAGTAGGGGCCCTGTATGCAGCTAGCCGTTTCAATTCCTGTCCTGCAAGTTTATAGAAAAAGAAAGGTGAGGCTGCGAAGAAACAATAGTAAACATGCTAACTTATCAAACTTAGCATACATTCCTCGTCAGCCTGTCCAAATAAATTGGGCAAAGAAAGCTTTAACCACATTAAACTTAGCTTTATTAAATGTCAGGTCTCTGACAGGAAAAACATTTTGAATCAATGATTTTATTGTTAGGCACAAACTGGACATTTTGTTTTTAACTGAAACTTGGTTAAATCAAGATAACAGTGCAGCTGTTCTTATTGAATCAACACCTCACAACTTCAGTTTCATGAGTGAAACAAGAGCACATAAGAAAGGAGGTGGAGTTGCTGTTTTATTTAATGATTCTCTTCAATGCAAGCAGATGCCCTTTGGTCATTTTAGTTATTTTGAATATGTGGCTCTGAATTCCACTCAAGCTTTATTCCTAAACATTTACAGACCGCCTAAATACTGTGCAACCTTCTTTGATGAGTTTATTGAACTGCTGTCTGTAATCTGTATTGATTTTGACTGTGTTGTTATTGTTGGTGATTTTAATATCCATGTTGATAATCCCCAAGACAGAGAGTCTATAGAACTATGTGGTGTCCTTGATAACTATGATCTGACTCAGCATGTGACAGGACCCACCCACAACAGGGGGTACACTCTGGACCTAATCATCACCAAAGGTGTAAACATTTCCAAGGTTGCTGTGACTGATGTTGCACTCTCTGATCATTTCTGTGTTTTCTTTGAGAGTGCAATCTCCTTGCACACAAATGTCCAAACCAAGGTTGTGACAAAGCGTTACATCTCTGAAAACACCAGTGAACTATTTATTCAGAAGTTCTCCTCCACACCAGCCCTCTCTTGCCTCTCAGTCAATGAGCTTGTAGATGGCTTCAATTTAAGAGTTAAAAATATTATAGATGCCATTGCACCCACTAAAGTTAAGGTTGTCTCGGGTAAGCAAAGATCTCCTTGGAGAAATGCTACGTTGGTCAAAATGGAGAAACGAGAGTGTCGGAAAGCTGAGCGCAGGTGGCGAAAAACTAATCTCCAGAAACTAATCTCCAGGTTCACTGTGACATCTATAAAGAGAGACTTGGCAATTATAATTTGGAACTTAGAAATGCAAGGCAGTCATACTTCTCTGACATAACCAAAAACAAGAACAATACACGTGCCTTATTTGCTACCGTCGACAGGCTAACAAACCCTCCAGTGCCGGTAGCTGCTGAACTCCAATCCACCTGGGCATGCAATCAATTTGCCTCCTTTTTTACTGACAAAATTCAGAAAATTAGACAAGCAGTCAGTGCCTCCACACCAACCACAGGATATGTGTTGTCCCGATCTCTGAATAACATCCATTCAAATATCATGACACAATTTCATTCAATCGACCGTAGAAGCCTAGAAGACATTATACAACATCTGAAGTCATCCTCCTGCTGCTTGGATATTCTACCAACACACTTTTTCAAAAATATTTCAAACTGCATGACCACTGATCTTTTACAAATTGTAAACACATCCATTCTCTCAGGTGTCTTCCCACAAGCCATAAAAACTGCAGTTATTAAACCACTCCTAAAGAAGGTTAGTTTAGACTCCGCAACGATGAAAAATTATAGGCCAATATCAAACCTCCCATTTTTGAGTAAAATAATTCAAAAAGCGGTTTTCCAACAGCTGACCAACTTCTTGACCGTAAATAACTGCTTTGATGTTTTCCAGTCAGGCTTTCGACAGCACCACAGCACTGAAACTGCTCTTGTTATGGTTTTCAACGACATCCACTTAAACATAAACAATGGCAGAAGTTCAGTCTTAGTGTTACTGGATCTCAGTGCTGCATTCGACACGGTCGACCATGCCATACTCCTAGAAACACTAAAAATCTGGGTGGGACTCTCTGGCACAGCACTTAACTGGTTTGAATCCTACTTGAAGGGCCGAGAATACTTTGTGTCTGTAGCTCATTACACATCAGAGCTGACTAAAATGACATGTGGTGTTCCCCAAGGTTCAATACTGGGGCCTCTTCTGTTCAACATCTACATGCTTCCACTAGCTCAGATTATGGAAAACAACAAAGTGTGTTATCATAATTATGCAGACGACACACAAATCTACATAACTATGTCACCAGGGGACTATAATCCCATACAAGGGCTGGGTAACTGCATTGAACAAATCAACAACTGGATGTGCCAGAATTTTCTTCAATTAAACAAAGATAAAACAGAAGTAATTGTTTTCGGTACCAAGGACGAACAATTGAAAATCACCGCTCAGCTTCAGTCACTGATGTTAAAACCCACAAACCAAGCCAGAAATCTAGGTGTAGTTATGGATTCAGATCTCAACCTGAACAGCCATATCAAGACAATTACAAAATCAGCCTACTATCACCTGAAGAATATATCAAGGATTAGAGGACTTATGTCTCAACAGGATTTGGAAAAACTTGTCCACGCATTTATCTTCAGCAGACTGGACTACTGTAACGGTGTGTTTACAGGTCTCTGTAAAAAGTCCGTCAGAAAGCTGCAGCTGATTCAGAACGCTGCAGGTCGAGTCCTCACTAAAACCAGGAGGGTGGATCACATCACTCCAGTTCTGAGGTCTTTGCACTGGCTTCCTGTCCAACAAAGAATTGACTTTAAAATCCTGCTGTTGGTTTACGAAGCACTGAATGGTTTAGGGCCAAAATACATCTCTGATCTGCTGCTACCTTATGAATCATCCCGACCCCTCAGGTCGTCTGGGACCGGTCTGTTATCTGTTCCCAGAGTCAGAACTAAACATGGAGAAGCAGCGTTCAGTTTTTCTGCTCCACATATCTGGAACAAAGTCCCAGAAAGCTGCAGGTCTGCTGAGACCCTCAGCTCATTTAAATCAAGATTGAAGACTTTTCTGTTTGCTGCTGCCTTTAATTGAACCACATTCAATTCATATATTAATCAATTTCCTGCATTTCTGCATTTTACTACTGCATTTTATTTCTTGCACTGTTTTTTAATGTTTTAATGAATGTTCTTAATTGTTTTTAAATCTCCTTTTCTTTTGCCTTATGTTTTGATGCTTTTAATGGTTTTATGTGAAGCACTTTGAATTACCTTGTTGTTGAAATGTGCTATACAAATAAACTTGCCTTGCCTAATAAAAGTTGTGAGACAGGACCAAAACATAAATTGCGGGCCCTAAAACTATGAGCTGAAAGACACTGAGATGCTCTGTTGAGCAGAGGGTAACTGCAGAGTGGGATTTCTCTGTGACTTTATTTAACATCATAAATAGTCATCAACTTAGTAGCGCTGTTGCTCCATCATTCATTGAGTTTACACTTGTGTTGTTAGAAACAAAATATGGTGGTCTCTTAAGAGTAATAGCTGTGTCCTCAGAAGCTTTGGTTCCAACTGTGTCCTGTTGAAATCAATTATGCATAGAGAGAGTTCATCATATCTGAGGTTCAACTTTAACCCATGGGAGTGGCGCATGTTTTACTTTTTACGATAATATAAGCTGAATGATAGCCATGATGAAAGCCAGGTTTGCTGCTTATTAATAGGGCATATTGCCGCGTGATTGGGAATTGGAAATGGCTTACTCAGGGTACTGAACTACAGCTTCTTTTGGTAAACCAATAGCTCAAAAAAGTAAGAGACAGAAACAGAAATACACAAGGAAGTGATAGCGGTCACCAACGCAATTAGCATCTTAAGATGAACAGAAACCAACGGAAGGGAATGATCTTAAACTTTATTTACTCGAAGATGAACCATAAACATAAGAAATGTGTTCTTCTCCAGTCCCATATCTCAGGTCTGTCTTTCTATTGTCTTGTATAGTAGCAACATTTCAGTTGCATGCAATATCACTGATGCAAGGATTTAGGTTTGGAATTAAGATGCCACCAATGGCTATGTTTGTAGTTAAGAATCAGCATTTATGAGAGCGGCAGCTGAAACAGCTTTTGAAATGATTACTGTTAGAATATATCATTTTTAGTCCATACACCCTTAACAATATGCAGCAAAGTATGGATACACACGGGGACGGTGCCTTATTCCACTGACTTCAGCAGTAAGAATCATTCATCAACTGTTCATCCAAATTAAGCAGCAGACCATTTGAGACATTAAATACTATTTATGTATAAACATGGTCCCTAAAAGCCTGTACAAAACATCACATTTTCAAAATGTTTAATGGAATTTGGAGTGAAAAAGAGTCAGGGAAAGAGAAAACAAAGAAAACTGCGATCCGGACCCAGGATCTCAAACCGATAGATCATTTGGAAATATATATATGAGAAAGCATATTTATACTTTAATCAGCAGTCCTTATTCAGCCTTTACGGCACTTGTTCAGCGGTGCAGGAAACACACCGACCAATGCGTTGTAAATCACATCACGTGATGCAACTCAGCCAAACACATATGGGTATTCTGACAAGTTTCCTGACTCGAGTGAGATTTACACACCGTGACACACGCGGGAGAGACGAGGAAATAGATAGAAGAGCAGGAAAATTGAGCTAATCAGAGAAGTTCTCACATGACGTTCACCAAAAAGAGAAACGTGTTCAGAGAGAACAGAATTTATGAGCATAAATGAACAGACTCTTATGTTAATTCTTCCCACAGGGCAGTTAAAACCAGCATGTCTCATATTGTCCAGAAACCGTAACTATTGATAAAAGCGGTAAATGAAGCGCACTACCAGACAAAGCACAACTCTTTTGAACAAATGTACCCACTCACATCTGAAATGAAGACACAGAAAATAAACCTAAGAGCCCAAAATGATCAGAATCTTAACACATGAATTCACTGTCCAATGATGTTAACAGAGAGAATAGAGCTGAAGTGGTTTAATAACCACAGTGTCACAGCTCTGTCACTTCTATCTCGCTTGTTCCACCTTTCACTCACCTAATCAGTTCATTCAGTGCACCTGCCAGTCACACTCACCTCATCACTCTCACCTGCTCACTCTGCCTCTTCACTATTTAAACCCCTGCCTCACACACACTCACTGCCAGATCGTTCTCTGCATTCATGCTAAACGTTCCCGCATTCACCCATGGACTGATTCCCTGTTGCTGACCCTGCCTGTTCCGGACTACCTCGCCTTGCCGCTGCCCTGGTAACTTACTCAGCCTTTCTGTCCTTGACCACGAGAATCCTGTCGCTGATTCTTCCGGAGAATATTCTGCCTGTCGTGTGTTGACAATAAAGAACTTAAATCATATCAGTCCTGGTGTTGTCGTACTGCTCCATGGGTCCTAGCTACACCCGTTACACACAGATAAAGTCCATGCTCACTGATTTCTCTTTTTAGATGACAAATTTAATATTGTGGCTTTTGATTGGCATTACTTCACACCTGAATGAAGTGAATTTAAAGCTGCAGGACAATTCAGTGAAATTCATCTTTCTAAAATGTACTTTATTTTAAGATTCACATTTTTGAAAAGCTTTGTTATGACAGTTTATTATGACATGAATTATGTCAGTTGTTCTTTAATCCAGCCCTTATCCTTATTGTACTTGAAATGAGAAGAACATTTATTTATGTATTTCTATATTATTTATAATCCATCCAGTTCAATTTGAAAACAGAATAATAATTTGTTAAAATATAATTGATGTGTATTTTCTTTATTTGATTTGTCAGTTGTTTACTACACAGACGTCACTACAACTAGACTTCTTGAATATATATGGCACTAAATAGCGTGAGTTAGATATTATTGTAATGTTTTGGACCTTTGCCCGAAGAGATTTTCTCAATCGGGACCTTTTGGAATTTTGGTTGAATACCCCTGTCATACAGTGTGAGTGTGAACTTCGACGCCTATGGCATGCTGCTCAGTCTCTGTTCTGTCCGGTGTAGAAACTTTCCGCTCTCGCTCTCTCTCATAAAAGCTTGTAGTGTGCATTGGATGACTGGCGTGGATGCTACTTGGGTCATTCACAATTGGTGGGTAGAGCCCCTAAAGTGCAGTCTCACAATATGAATGAATGAATGAATGAATGAATTTTATTTATATAGCGCTTTTCACAGACAGTACTATCACAAAGTGCTTAACAGAGCAGACATTTAAAAGCATAAAAAACACAATGTGACCCTACGGTCAATAAATTACATACACAGAGTGAATAAAAAATGTTAAAGAATAAAATAAAAATAAAATAAAAATGTAAAACAAATGTTAAGAGCAGGTCTAGGACATGGGTTTACTTTTACACAAACGCCAGCCTAAACAGGTGGGTTTTTAGCTGGCTTTTAAAAGTATCCACAGTATCGGCGAGGCGTAGAGTTGCAGGCAGAGCATTCCAGAGCCTCGGGGCCACTGCCTCAAAGGCTCGGTCACCACGGGTCTTAAATCGTGTGCGTGGGACTGACAGAAGACCTAGAGCATTTGACCTGAGAGTGCGGGCGGGTGAATAGGGGCGAAGTAGATCAGCTACATAAGTCGGAGCCTGACCGTGAAGTGCTCTGTAAGTGATGGTGAGAATTTTGAAGTGTATCCGAGATGCTACAGGAAGCCAGTGGAGAGATCGGAGTACGGGGGTGATGTGAGACCGTCGGTTTGTCCTGGTGAGTAATCTGGCGGCAGCATTTTGGATGACCTGCAGACGGTTAAGAGCAGATACACTGAGTGATGTAAAAAGTGAGTTGCAGTAGTCAATGCGAGAGGAGATAAATGTGTGTATGATCATTTCTAATTCAGGCGTTGATAATACAGATCTCAGTTTACTGATATTTCTTAGATGGAAGAAACATGACCTGGACAGCTGCTTAACATGAGGGTCAAATGACATGGAGCGATCAAAGAAAATCCCAAGATTGCGCAGGTTGCAATGGGAAGCAGAGGAGAGAGGACTAATAATCTGCCTGATCATGGGGACAAACTCCTCTGGAGCAATAACTAGGACCTCCGTCTTAGAGTCGTTGAGTTGCAGGCAGTTTTCTGCCGTCCAGTCTCTGATGGCATTGACACAGTCCAGGAGCCTAGTTAATGTGAATGCCTCGCTGGGTTTGAATGACAGATGAAGTTGGATGTCGTCTGCATATAAGTGATAGGACACATTATAGCTTTTTATGATCGGTCCCAAAGGTAACAGATAAAGTGAAAATAACAGAGGCCCCAGAACCGAGCCCTGCGGTACACCACAAGACAGTGGAGAGGTAACAGACACAAAAGCACCCACAGAGACATTGAAACTTCTGTCACTGAGGTAAGATGTAAACCAGTCTAACGCTATGCCAGTTATGCCCACCCAATCACGTAGCCTCTTAATCAGGATGTCATGGTCTACAGTGTCAAATGCAGAACTGAGATCCAGAAGAACTAACACAGAGCAGTCACCTGCATCAGCACACATGAGAATGTCATTTGAAACCCTCAGGAGAGCGGTTTCAGTAGAGTGTTGCTTACGAAACCCAGACTGGAACTTGTCATACATGTTGTGCCTCTCCAGTGCAGCAGTAAGTTGTTTGGCCACCACTTTCTCTAAAAGTTTGGACAGGAAAGGCAGTTTTGATATGGGCCTGTAGTTCATGGGCAAAGCTGGATCTAAGTTAGGTTTCTTTAATATGGGCTGGATAGTGGCATGTTTGAAATAGGAAGGGACAATTCCTGTAGACAATGAGGAATTGACAATAGATGTTACTGCAGGGCCAATAGTTAACAGAACGTTCTTAAATAGAGAGGATGGAATTATATCCAGAGGGCAAGTTGATGGCTTTGTATTGTTAATTAAGTCCATCAGGTCTTGAAGGCTGATAGGCTGGAAAGAGCCCATAACAGCAGGAGATTGCGAGGAGCTACAAGTAGCCGAACAGATCCCAGGCCGAATGCCAGACCTAATACCTGTTACCTTATCATTAAAATAGATCAGGAATTTGTTGCAATCGTCAACAGAATAGCATGGTACAGTGGAGACAGGTGGTGAAACAATTCCTCTAATTGTGTCAAACAGAATCTTGGGATTTTTCTTTGAAGAAGAGATTAGGTTGGCAAAATAAGCAGTTCTAGCTTCCTTTACTGTGGTATTAAAAGAAACTCTGAGGTCTTTCAGATATAAACGATGCACTTCTAGCCCAGTAGCTTTCCAGAGTCGCTCTGCCCTGCGACACTTCTGTCTCACGCTGCACACAGCTTCTGTCATCCACGGAGTAGTGTTATAGGCAGCCCTGGTCCTTTCCTTAAGAGGTGCCACTTTATCCAGCAAAGTGGTGCAATGTTCATTAAAGGACTGTATCAAGTGTTCAACATCATTGAGATTTGTGTAAAAGTCACAGCAGAAGTGCATCGAGAACTGATCAGCTGTACTCTGAGTAATAATGCGTGAGTGGAATGTTTGTTTCAGACACAAGGGGTCAGCATTGACAGAAAGATCAAAGAAAATACATTTATGGTCACTGATCAATAGGTCCTCACAACGGGTATTATCAATATCAAGACCCAGAGAAAACACAAGGTCCAAGGTGTGACCACCCCTGTGAGTGGCGCCAGAAACATGTTGCGTGAAATTAAAAGATTCAGTAATATTGAGAAACTCAGTAGCTATACAGTCTGTGGTATCATTGACATGCAGATTAAAATCACCAACCAGAAGCACTTTGTCTAGCTTGATAATAGAGGTCAGAAAGTCTGTGAATTCTGATAAAAACTGACCTGCAGGACCTGGAGGTCGGTAAATTAAAAAACAGTAAAACGGCTTTTGCCGGCCCACTTTAGTCAGCTGTAGTTCAAAAGTAGCATAGGATTCTGTGCTCCCCAAGTGGCAGGAAAACTGATTCTTCCAGACCACGGCGAGGCCTCCACCGCGGCCTGTCAGACGCGGTGTCCCAACATAAGAACAGTCCACAGGGCAGAGTTCATTGAAATGGATGCATTCCATATTCTGTTGCCAGGTCTCGGTCAGAAATAAAAAAGCCAAATTATGACTTGTGAACAAGTCATTTAAAATGTGAGCCTTGTTTGTTATAGAGCGTGCATTAATCAGACACATTTTGATGGGGGAAGACACTGTGTCGTCATCAGCACAGGAAGCTTTGGGGGTATGTGCAATAGGACGGATCACTCGTGCAGCACCTCGAAACCGACCATAACTAGGGCGTGAGCGCGAGTCTGTGATTCTCACGGGAATGTTCATGGGTCGTGGAGTGGAAGTTACGTTAGAGGCTGGAGATCCTCCATGCCGCCGGGGGGAGCTGGTGTTGCTTGTAGGGGATGAATGCGGCTGATGATTTATCGTAGAGGAAGAGTGACAGCGGACAGGGGATCCAGGTGTAAACAGTCAATCATGTGAATGGGAGTGAACAGCATACTGTAAATTAGCCGCTAGCAGGCGGCTACCCAGCTTGTTAAAATGAATACCATCCTTCTTAAAAGCGGAAGAGCGGCCCCAAAACAGATTAAAATTGTCAATGAAGCTCACGTTGTTGATCCTGCAGGCGGCCTGGAGCCAGGTGTGGAGGCTGAGGACTCTGCTGAACCGCTGTGATCCACGGCCGAGTGTTGGACTTGGACCACTGATAAAAACAGACAGTCCACAGCTGTTTAAAAAGCTTAAAAGATTTGTAAAATCCATCTTGGTCAACTCGGACTGGTGGAGGGCTGTATCGTTGATTCCCACATGAACGATAATTCGCCGAATGGAAGACGGGAGGGCGCGCATCAGGCCAGGCAGTGTCAGCAGGATGTCTGGAGCCGTTGCTCCGGGGAAGCAGTGTGTCTCCGCGTTGAAGAAACGGGTGTTCCTGATGATTGAGTCCCCGACTATCAGCGTCGTCGGGGCGAAGAGGGGACGAGGCGGCAACACTGCGCGTGCAATACGCGTGGATGGAGGCGAGGATTCAACCAGTGGTGGCGGAGCAGACAAGCAAGGACTGAGAGAACGGGCGACCGAAGCTCGCCGCGGTGCTGGTGTAAAGCACGGTATGGAGCGGCGTGTCCTGGGGCGAGAGGAGGGCTCAGGAATGACTGGCGTAGGGATGTCGGTGGACCCGGGGCTGTGGGTCCCCCGAGGCGGCAGCTGGGATGATGTAGGAAGCTGGGAGTCCGTAGTCAGAGGAGGGAACTCGTGCAGGGCAAGGGCGTCAAATCCATTCTTCAGCTGGACATCGAAGCCATGGGGTGTAGGAGATGAGCGTCTCCCTCTCCGGCTGCCGCGAGCACAGACCAGGGAACAGGGCTCGTGATGTGATGGAGTAGAGCTGACCAGGGCTTTGGGCTTAGCTCCGAGCCGTAGCCAGGAGGCCTCAGGAGCTGCGACCGGAGGAGGTGCCGCGGCAGCAGGACTGGAAGCGATGGACTCATGCACGCGGTCGCTGGCTGTGTCAGTCTGTGATGGACCGAAAATGATGGTGTCCATGAGGCTCTCAGCATACTGGATCCTGTAGAGCGTGGATATTCTTCCCTCCAACTCTGTGATTTTATCCACCAGGCGGGCGCAGCTGACACAGTCGGATGGAGGGGTGAGTGAAGCCATAGCAGATCAAATGCAAAAACAGTTCTAGTTATAAAAAAGTTCTAAAAAACTTCTAGTACGTGTTGGCTGACATCGTACTATTAGTAGATCAATTAAAACTAGAAAAAAAGTTTTTTTGTTCTTGTGAAAGTTAATATAAATCTTCTTCTATTGGGTTAAAGCTACAGGTGAACAGCCATGGGCATATGGAGCATGGGGATAGCAGGGGAAGAGGTGTTAGCAGTTACAGTAGCAGCGGCTGGTGGCGTAAGCATGATGTGCACATTTAGTGGTTGTTGAGGTATGGATTGGACTGACTGTTCAGTAGTTTTCCATCCTATTTTATTCTACTCCAGTCATACTGTATTTTTTCACAGATAGTAGTTGAATTACTATTTATTACTCCTTGGACATTTTAGTCTCACTGATTGTCTTGATGTGTGGCTTAGTCTGCACTGTCTTTTGTTGGCCACTGCTGCCTTATTGTAACTAAATTCCAAAATTATTAAAATTCTTCCTCTGGTTATGGGGCAGTAAAATAAATCACCCCATCAAAAGAAATCTGTGCCATTCATAATCTACTGTTGGCCAACAGCAGTTCTTATTTGATAAGTGTCAAAATAAGTGACTTTATAGGTGACTAATCCACACCTGACTGAATTACAGTACATGATGTATTCAGACACAGGGCTAGTACTGGCAAGCTGGATAATGATCCAATCAGGCAGTCACTCTGTTTTGTCAGCTCCAATCCCATTTTATACTGTCACATTCTCACATCTAAAGTGAAGAGTTTACTGAGCATTTCCAATTAGAGAAGGGAGTTCCTCGATATGATGAAAGGCTATCAGTCATTTTTATAGAGCCTCCAGCCTCAGTGACAGTACTCAGTCCTGTTTTATCTTGCATTTAAATTCTCTCCATCTCCAGCATCAGCATGTGGTGTCGGGCAGATCCATGAAGAGAGTGAGAGACTGAGGAAGAAAGAGAAATCTGCAGGATGCTTAACTGCACCTTTCTCCTTCCTCTGTGGTAGAGGGCAGGTGGGAAGAACTCAACTGTATTGCTTTTGAAAATTAAATATGAAAAAGAAAACTATCATGGATCTTCACCTCTACGTTTTAGAGAACCAAGGGACAGCTGTGAAATATTCCTCTGACCATGTGACCAAAGTTTGACGCGCCCAATGCTATGACTAACAATGAACTTCTACCAAATTCCACAGTTTGTTTGCAGCTAAGGCTAATGACTTTTCAATTATTCTAATGTCAGAAATAAATTTGCTGTTAACTACCCATGCACATAACGATTCTCACGTATCCTGCATCCCTTTGGAGCGTTGATTGTGTATATAGTCCTAAATAAACGCAAAGTTTAAAAACCTTAAATCGGCCTATAACTTTAATTTTAACTTGGCTCAGCACTTTACCTACACTTTAGATTTATTTGTGACTTGCAAACATATCCATTCAAATTACGAATTTTAGAGGAATGTGGCAGAAAACCTCAAATAAAATAATCTATTATACAGTTCAGCTACTGTAATTTACTTTAACTATCTTGGATTACAGTATACTAGAATAACTGGGTTTTACAGTGATTTTACAGCATGTTACCGTTTACCTACAAAGGGTAATAAAATATGCGACTTGCATTTCATTTTCCAAATGACAAAAAAAACAGGATTCCCATCAATTTCAATCAATCATTTATACAGCTGACTTTGCAAGGCAAAAAAATGTAGGAACATTTCCGAAACTGAAGCGGTACCGCATGTTTAGAAGAAAATTAAATAATTACACACATTTTACACCAGTTAATGTGACATGCATGGGACTACATGCCAGTGAAAAGGTGAAGGGAGAAAGAGAGGCAACAGTGTAAGAGGATTTGACTGCTTCACTTCTTTATCGTCTTAGAGACACACTGTGGCAACTTCAGGTCTCCTCTCCCTTGTTTCCTTCTGGTTTGCGGTTCTACCGACAGCTCTTTAAAAGCATAAATAAACAGTTAGGTAACTAACGTTATATCCTAACATTCACTTTGCTAGCTATGCTGTTGGCTACCTAACTTTACTACAGCGCTTGTTTGCCAATTTTAGCAATGTGATGTAATGAAACGGACCATAATAAAACTTAACAGTTCAATAAAGACAAACCAATACTGGAGTCACTTTACCTCGGCTCTTTGGCTGATCGCCACATGGCTGTACTCAGAAGGATGACTACTGAAGTTTGCTGTCCAAAGTCATGTTCTTGAACAGCCGGTCACATTTGTCACTCAAATTATTATTGAAAATGTGCTATCATCATAGCACAACTGTACGATGTAGTTATTTGGCGCTGCGGTTAACTGACGGCATTAACTGTTAATTTACATGCAGAGGATGAACATTTCACTGTAGGTTAGTTATTAGGAAATGAGATTATCCTTTATTGGTCCCATTGTTATATACTGTTGTAAATGCACAGTTTACAGCAATTAATTACAGTAAAGTGACTGCAGCCAGTGCAGTGATGTTGGCCTATTTACCTCGGCTTAATTCCCTGGATTATGTTATATGCACACCTGCTCAATTCAGATGGCTATCATATCTGTATTAAAAATAGATGTGTACATCTTAGTTAAATGGATCAAATTTCCCGTTTAATTATTGCCCTTCAACAAAGATACATCATGCGCATCAACCATTTTTTGGTGTTTGACTCTGTGCATGCTTATTTTCACCCCTCAGATAACCTAATCTATTTCCATTATGTTGCGCCCTCAAAACCCCAACCTGCGCTGCCTGACCTGACTCCTGCCATTGTGAATGGGCCAGAGCTTCCCAATTGAGACTGCATGAAAATGGCATTGAGGTAAAACATCATCGGGTCCAGTGAGCTCGGAGCTGCTAGAAAATATATAGTGGTATGCAAAATTAGATGTTAATTTTTCTCATATTTTTACCTGTACAGTCACTAGTCCTTGGTTTTAGTAGGTGACTCTACAATGAAAGCCTTTCTATTTATTGTATCTTCTGACAGTAAATTTCTGTATCAGTGTCCCATGGCATTGAACCCTGCCAATGAAAGCCAGTGACATTTTAAAGTGCTTGAAGTTTAATAAAACATCTCTATTGAAAGTTTATTTTTCAACAGAAGGCTAGTGCCTGGTGTGGAAATGTTATGTGAGCAGTACACGCTCGAATTCACGGAATTAGGCTGGTCGATACTCAATGTGTTCGTGGCCCAGTCCAAAGCCCTTCCCTGCAGTAATCAGATCACGTAGGAAACCTTGGACCTCTCTGGGGCTGGCGGTCAAATACCTGCCTGCATTGAAACAGGAAGCCCCGGCACCTCCCCAGCGTTTCTTCATAGGGATCCGGAGACGGCACGGGGGACTCCTAAACCGGCGGGGCAAGGACTGGAGAGGGGAGTGCAAGTGCGGGGTCCGGTGCTGAAGCCGGCTGAGGCTGGACTGTCCGAGCCAGTTCCTGCACGATGCAGCCAATCAGAGACCTCAGCTGCGATGGATCTCTGTGCTTGACGCATCTCCTTGGGCATCTGCTGGTGTTCCTATAGCAGCGTGCTATGTCTGGCCAGCGTAGCTGCTCCTGTGATCGCTGAATCCATCTTCTGGTCACTCCGTTCTGTCACGGGAGTTCATGGTTAGGACCCAATAGCAAGACCACAGGAGACAGAGTCCGGTATAACAGATTTTATTTTGCCAGAGGACAGGAAGGTGTGGAGCCTGTGGTCCGACACCGGAGGACAGGCAGCTCGACAGTGTGAGTCCCGTGGCTCGACACCGGAGGGCAGGCAGCTCGACAGTGAGATGTCCCGTGGCTCGACACCGGAGGGTAGGCAGATCGACAAGTACTCTACACCCGTAGCATAGAGGACAGAGATTAGTCCGGAATAATCAGAGGTTCAATTTACAGAACAGCAGCAGAGGCTACCGAGGCAGAAGACGATACAGACTGACAACCCAGGCCTGCAGGACCAGGGTTGATATACTGCCGGTGGTAACAAGCCAGATTGTCCACAGCTGTGCATCAATCAGGGGTGTGACCATGGGAGGTGTCTGGAGGCAAGACATATGACCATTTTCTATCTATTTTCGAGTGGCCAAAAATAGTTAAATTAAGGACCAAATGCTGCAACAATTTACGGGACATAAGTGAGCATGTGTAAGGCCATCATACTATAGCCCTGTGGGAGCTGGAACTGCCCCACAGTGAGAGTAGGCCTGTACGCACGCGGTGCTGCAGTCTTTAGCAGCGCCGCTTCTTGATGAATCTACCAAAACTGGTTTACAATTAAAAGGATTTTAATCCTACTGAAGCAAATACAATTATACAGTGAAGTACACTTCTAACAGAATATAAAACAAAAGAAAAACCCCGCGCAAAAAAACTCCTCCTAGCTCCTCTGACACGTGTCCCCTGGGAGCAACCGCAAAGAAGAGAAAAAAAATCTTAAAGAAAACCTCCCACACAGTTTGAAACTCCTCCCCTTTTGTCTATCTCAATTCCTATTGGCTAACTTCAACCTTCTCCTCACAGGACCCTCACACAGGTGTGATCTATAATTGCCTGTCTAGAAATCTCTCTGTCCCTAAACATTACTCTTAATACATTCAATGACTGTTATGGCTTAACCCTTCTATGATAAACATTCTATATAAAAGATAAGACTTTGCAACTTTTGGCAAAAGCTTCACGTCTACAAATTCTACTAAGATACACTTCTAGCGACTAATCCTAAAACACTTTTATGATTATCCTAATTATGCAGTTCCAAAACACTTCTGATTATGACTAATTATGAATTCTTAAATATGAATCATTAAACACTTCTATTATAGTTTCTTAACACACTTCTACACTCAAATTTCCTACAATTCCCCCCTAACCCGCAGTTCACTGCGGGATACACAACCCCAATGCCCTGGAAACACCTCCCCTACTTGTTTCAGGGAGTTTCCCTGTCTAACTAAACAATAGCAAACAACAATTCAAGCGTACAGATATTTTCTCAAGTACCCCTATCCTATCTGATCACCCTACGCTTGCCTCACTAACACAAAAACAGTCGAGTCCGGTTGAAGTCCACTGGCGTCCAGGTGGTGGGTCTGTTGTTGGTGGGTCGAGAAAAAAATACTCATCCAAAACAATCAGTCTATTTCCCAAATTTCCAATATCTCACCGGATGTGTTTTAGAGGTCCATCTGGGCCTTATCAGGTCCTTCAGGATCTCCGAGAAGATGTTTAGGAGCTGCTTGTGAAGTCCTGCTATGGCATCGCTGGTGGCCTCATCTAGACTGTGGCCATCAGAAGCTCCAATTCTTCCTCATCCTCGACACATAACTGATTGCCCTGTATATGCGTCTTGCTAACTGTTGAAGCAATAAACCCCTGTAGAAGTCCACGGATGCAAAGGAAACCGCATCCACAAACTACGAGTAGGCCTACGCCAGCTTTCTCAGCTAAAATCATATCTAATGCCATTCTGTTCTGCAAGGTCATTAAACTAGTCTTCGCCAGCTGTGCATGCAGTCCTGATATGGCGTCCCTGGTGAAGTTTACAAAACGCTGTTGGTTATAGTAAATGTAGTTGATCCAATCGACATTTTTATTAATAGTTACCCACCAATAAAATGCTGATTCAAAACCGGCAGCCATTGGATCTCTCGCTTTAAATTCATTAGGCACCCCCCTTGGCACCCCTATGACATCTATGTACACTTGGTCATCAAAAGCTCCCTTTGGGCTATCGGCATCTCTTTTGGGTCTTCTGTTAACATGTGTGCGTGGAGAAATGAGTTCCTTATAAGTTGCTTCATTGACAGGCAAGATATAGACTGGCAATATAAATTGCACCAACGCGCATCTACCTGTCCAATCCCTAGGCAGGATTGGATATATGGTTCTCTCTCCACACCACCACCATAAATCAGCTCTGGGTGCTGTCTGTCAACACGATGTTATATAGATAGTCATTGGCATTGTGAATGTTGCTACAATTTGCTTCAATAATACTGCCTACATTGGGGCCCTTAGCTATATCTGAAACTATACAATCAAATGGACCCTCTGAAATCTTGAACAGAGGTGGGGTAGTATATTCTACAGGTGGGTAATCCCAATGTAGCCCCTGACAAGTGTGATGAAGGGGCAAAGCTTCATCAGTAAACAGAGTTAAAATACAACTAAATTCAGGGCATAGGGGTCATAATCTTGAAGGAACAGGTGTTGCTAGGGGTGTAGGTCCTGAACACAATACAATCTGTACTTCTCTGGCTTGAAGCCGTATATTGTAGCCACCGGAGCCATAAATTCCCATCCGCCATCCCCGTTTCCACACCCGTTACATCACTCCCCAAGTCAGTCGTATCTGATCATCCATGATCTTTTTGACAGGCTTAACAATAATTCTAAGGAGCCCTTGTGGGGCAGGGCTATCTGCAGTTGCCTTTCCTACGTAAAGTCCACTGTCAGTCACTTTTGGGTTCGTTAAGGCAAGTCTTAAAGGATTACAACTACCCACTCCCTTTCTACACATGTGATAAGAAGATGGGGGCATTTAACATCTTTATTCTGTCTTTAAGGCCTGGGTTGGGGTCTTTTCCTTAGCTGCTGCACAGTGAGTGAGGTGGTGCCAAGTAGCTCCAGTTTTACCTTTTACCTTTACTGCATGTGAGGTTGCCAATACTACCTCCGATGGACCGGTCCACCTTGGTTCACTCCACTTATGCTTGTGGACGTTTATCCACACCAAACTGCCTGGTGACACAGCAGGAGCCTGCTTCCTTCCGTCAGCTGCTGCTTCTGCATTTGTCACCTGAGAAAACAAAACTCGACTCATGTTAGTTAGCGCTCTTGTATGTTCCTCAATTTCTAGGGTTAACAAGTCTAGGCTAGGACCATGACTGCTGGTCCTTGGTGGGCCAGACATTGGCCTGCCTGAGTATCTCATGTGGTGTTAAGTGTGTGCTGTTGTGTTCTGTGTTTCTCATGGACATTAGTGCCAAAGACAAGGCGTCTGGCCATTTGATAGATGTGGTGTGACAGATTTTAGCAATGTTTTCTAGTTTCTTTAGTTTGATTAGCTCTCTCCACTATTACCTGAGATACTGGATGATAAACTGATCCAAACCTATGTTGGATTCCTAGACACTTTTCTACCGCTGCTAAATGTACATTAGCAAAATGAGAGCCATTGTCTGAATGTATAACTCTCGGGAGACAATATCTCGGAACAAGTTCATTTCTGAGCCACTTTACCACTGTTGCACCATCTTCATTCTGCCCATCGGGAAAACCGATCTACTATTACCAACATGTAACGCAACCCACGCACTATGTTATCAGCACCCATGTCTGTATAATCAATACAAATTTCTTGGAAAGGAGCTCGTGGTACAGGATAGCTCCCCATTGGGCACTTATACACTAGTTTGTTATACCCATTACAGGTTGCGCAGTTTGTAACAAAGTTTTCTACCATCTCTTTAGAATATGGATGCCACCAATGTTTCTCCCAACGCTGCTGCACATGTTCGTTTTATCGACTCGTGAGATGGACCATGTGCTTCAATCATTAGGTGTACCAGCTCAGCAGGAGCTACCATTCGTCCATCATGGGACCTCCACCATCCTTCCCTACAGGTTGCTCCATGAGCCAACCACTGGGAATGCTCGTAAGCACCAGCTTTTTTCTGCAACAAAAGGTCACCTTCATTCGGGGCTAGCTGTGGTTCGTTCACACTTAATATCAACATTTGTGTTTCATTACCAATGTACCCTCCAGCTCGCTTAGCTGCGATGTCAGCTGCGTCATTACCCCTTGCTTTTTGGTCATCCTCCTTTGAGTGACCCTTGCACTTTATCACAGAACTTTGTGTTTGCAGCATTACAGCATCCAATAGATTTTTCAGCGCCTCATGGTGCTTGACTGGGGCTCCTGAACTAGTCAAAAACCCTCTTCTCAGCCATTGAGGCCCATCCAAGTGTACTGCACCATGAGCGTAGGCCGAATCAGTGTAAATGTTTACTCTTCTGTCCTTTGCCAAAGTAAGGGCTCGAGTTAGCCCTATCACTTCTGCCAGTTGAGCTGAGGCAGGTTGAGGAATGATGGCCGCTTCTACCGCCACCAATGTCCCATCAGGTAGTTGCTCCACTACCGTGTATGAAGCCATGTTACCTGTTGGTCCTCGATAACAACAGCTGTCACAAAAGAGTGTCATATCTGCATCTGGATCTTTTTCTCCTTCCAAGTCTGATCTTAACTTGGTCTCCTTTCTGGCCATTTCTGCACAGTCGTGGGTGCCTTCATCATTTGGCAATCCAGTTGCCATATTTACTCCCTGTGAGGTGAAAGATAAGTGGGGCTGTGTCAATGTGTCTGATAACCTAGCTCCTCTCGTAGCTGTTAGAGAAGGCTTGAGTCTCTAAATAGGAGACTACACCATGCTGTGTGTGTATTTTCAATGGGTGGCACATAACTGTGTATGCGGTCTTTTGGACAGCCCTGACTATTGCTGCCAAATGTCTGGTGCAACCTACCTGTCCTAGCTCGATGGGGTCCAACTTAGAACTGTGGTAAGTCAAAACTGCTCTTCCCTCTCTCCTCATCTGGTATAGGACTGTTTACTACCCCCTGCTTTTCCCCTACATCTAAATCGACGTCAGATCCATAATCTGGGGCTGCTAGTGCGGCTGCATGGGTCAAACACTGCTTGGTCTTGATGAATGCTTCCTCTCCTTCAATTGTCCAGATCAATTCTGCCTTCAGATTTCGGTTACCAACTTTGGTCAGCATGTCGCGCAGTGGCATAGTCTGGCACGTAGCTTCGGCTGTAACCAGTCAATCCCAGAAATCCGAGCATTTCTTGGACAAGTTTGGGTTTGGGGTAGGTCAGCGCCGCTGATTTCTGTTCAGGTGAAATCTTTTTCTTGTTTCCTGAGTACTCTTCCCAGGAATGTCACCTGTTTTCTTCCAATTTGGGTCTTTTGATCTTGTAGCCACATTCTGCTACTCTCATTAGCACAGCTTCAGTTGCTGCCAGGCAACTTTCTGCTGATGGAGCTGCCAACAGTAGATCATCAACATACTGTATTAGTCACTCCTTCTGGCAGTTTCAAATTTTTCAAATAGTCTTTCAATGCCGCATTAAATGTGCCAGGGCTGTCTTTGAACCCTTGAGGCATTCGGTTGTAAGTATATCTTTGACCCTGGAATGTGAATGCAAACAGCTCTTGACTGGCAGGATCAAGTGGCAGGCAAAATAATGCGTTTGCCAGATCCAGTACTGTGAAATACTGGTGTTGTGGGCTTATGTTCTGTGGTGCCACATATGGGTTGGGCACTGTAATGCCTTTTGTCTTTGTGGCTTGATTTACTTCTCTTAAATCATGTACCATCCTCCAATCTTTTCCTCCAGCTTTGGGAACGGGCAATATGGGCGTGTTCCAATGAGATTCTGCTCATCTCAACACTCCTGCTTCAAGCAGACCATGAATGGTGGCTGTTATCCCTTCCACAGCATCTTTGCTAAGACGATACTGTGGTTTCCACACCGATGGCTGTCCAGATTTCTTTTCTATACTTACCGAATGGTGTGGAGTGCAGCCGACAGTCACCTTTTGCCCATAGATTTTCTGGCATTTTATTCAACAAGTCTTCCGCTGCTGGGTGGTCAGTCAACTCACGACCGTGATGTCTTTCCAATTCCTGCTTCTCCGATACTCCGTTCTCCCTGCTGCAATGTGCTATTTCCAGATTGTCTTGTCTGGACTGTGATGAAGTAGCGGTGAGGCAGTGGAACACCAGTCTGTTATTCCCTTCTCTTAATTCTCTTAATCATTGGTCCTAGTGAGCGGGCCTCTTGCCCTGCTGCTATGGCTAACGTGACATGGGGTTCACTCTCATGGTGTAGCTCATACCATTGTGCTTGAGTTTCAGTGAGTTCACAGTGTGCTGCTACTCCTTCTGCACCCACAAAGATGTCTGTGATCCTGATCATCTCTTGAACGCTTCTCTTTCTTGTTCCCATGCGTCAGCATATACTTCATCAGGTAATTGTAGGTGCAATGGATTGGGTCAATTGGGGAACCATATGCTCCCTGGCTGTTGATCCATGGCTTCCAGTCTTGGTATGTTTTGTTAACGCAAGGCTGTTCCCTTTCTCCTGGTAACAGCCTGGTCCAAAACACTTCAGTCTTTTCTTCTGGTTCTTCAGAATTTGTCATAAAGAGAATTCTTCCTCCATGTGTCTGCCATGGAGTCAGTGGTTGACCTTTGAATGTGATTAAGCCTGTCTGCTGAACATTGAATTTCAGCCCCAACTTTGGTCATCAAATCTCTTCCCATTAAGTTGACAGGGCATTTGGGAGAGTACATGAATTGATGAAGCAAACGTTGTCTTCCTAGTGTGGTTTCCAATGGTGTTGTGAATCTCTGCACCTCTGTTTTTGTTGGATGCAGTTTTTCTGAGAGTGGGGGTGTTTTCCCATTTAGGTTTCGTAAGCATGAGGCTGCGGCACCAGAGTCAACCATCTTCTCAGTGTCAGCTCTGGCAACGCTACAGGTCACCATTGGTTCTGTCTGAGCCCTGTAAACCACCCATGCTTCTGGATCTTCTGGGCCTCCTCAGTACTCACCTTGTTGGTAAGTCCCCTCCCATTGTCCTGGTGGCATCATGGGCATCTGTTGATGTTGGGGTCTCATGAGAGGAGGTCCAGATGGACCTGGTCTTGGGTACTGCTGATGTGGTGATGCACTGAACGGTCTTCCTGCCTTCTGTGAACAATCTCTCGCCCAATGACTCACTCCCCTCTTCCTACAGGTTTTTTTATAGACCCCTCTGTAGTTACCTCTCCCTCTGTTGGATGCACGTGCACGTCCTCTGCAAGGTGGAGGAGTCTGGTAGTACACCACTGTGGAGGATGGTACTGCTGGACTTTGTTGACATGGGGCGGGAGGTGCTGCTGAGGGGACTGAGCTTCCGCTACTGTCATCTGTTTCTTGGCCTGGAGTTTTCTATTTATTTCTCTGTCGCCTCTGCTATTTGAAGTTTCAACAGTCGCTGCGTCATTCTCTATGTCATCTTCTCCACTTGTCTCCTCAGTTAGATGCCTTTGGTTGTAGTGAGTAAGGTGTTCTCTCCACATGGCATCGTCCATGTTACTCAATCCCACTACTCCTCGCAGCGCTGTTTGTACTGATGGGGGCAGGCCCTTCTGTACAGTGTGTCGCCATACTACAATGGTGGCTTCATTGATGTCATGTCCCCCCTGTGGCCATAAACCACTCTACTTCAGCTATTTTCCGATACTGATGGGTTTATTCCTCTGATTTTATCTTCAGTCCAGAAAGAGAGTTCATATTTGGTTTTGTGGCCCAGATGCTCCGCATTGCAGTCCAGAAAACTCCTCGAAAGTTGTCAATGAGGTTTCATCCCCCCTGTTGGTCATTCCTGTACTTACCTCCAAAATATTCAATTGGGCTGTTCCTTCTGTGCGGATTATCATGGCACGTATGTCTCCCAATGCCAATTTATCTGCTGCTGTGAGTTTTTCAAAGAGACGGATCCACGGATTGGCTCCACCTGCCAGCAGTGGCAGCGCCTTTTCCAGTGCGTTCATGTCTCGATGTCCCCATGGCACAAACTCAGCTTGTCCATTGGATTTTACCAGCAATCTGTACTGTTGGGTCTGGGCTAATGGTGGCATCTCACCTTTTAGAGGATACAAATGTTCTCCATAGCGCTCTGGTCTCTTCCTGTCCCTGCTGGATCGTCTGACAAGTGAACAACCTCCAGCTGCTCCTCTTACCCTTTCTCTTCTGTCCTCATCAGTGTCGACATAGATGTCATCGTCACTGGTGGTTGGTATCCGTCTGTTCCTGGGGGTGAGGAACAAGTAACCTTTTGCTTTATACTCACCCCTCCCCAGGTTCCCTTCCTTTTCCTCTTCATTTTTTTCCTGTCTTTCTTGCTTACCTGATGTAAATGCTTGATGGTTTTCTGACCACTCATGGTCCCAGACAAGCTGTTTGTCCACTCTTTCATAACATTGTTCCAGGGGCAACATCTCTGTTTCCATCATTGTTTGCCGATGTCTGCCACTCCTCTCTGGTTCTTGGGCATCACTGAAGGGCCTTGAGGTCTCTCCTCCAACTCTGCCCCCCATTGCCCCTGGTTGGTCATGGCAACTCTCTGGAGTACTCACCTTCAGTTCTGTCATGTCCCCATCTGGGCCGAAGTCTTCACGGTCGTCCCCAGACCTGCTTCCCTCTTCACGTCCATATCCAATGCTCCCCCATTGACTGTACACAGGTGCTTGGATTGAGGGCTTTAAAATTGAGGGATAGATTGTTCTGCTCTTCACTTTCGCATATGGCAGGGGAGGTGAGGAAAGCTCAGTCTGTCCGTGTGCTTCTGTCTGCACTGACGGGCATGCTGGTGGTGTTAGGTCTGGGAGTGGTGGTGGGTTTGAAGTCAGTCTCTTTCAGGACCTCAGGTAGTTCCACTGCATCTGGAAGGGTGGTCGGGTCGACAGCCTTCCAGTAAGTGAGCAGACGCTTGGTATCTGAGCACGTCTTTTCTTCCATGTTGAGGGCCCTTCTGCCTAATTTGTTCAAACGACTGGCTCCCACATGATCTGCAACGGCGTTGTAGCTTCTCTCGACACTCTGCATCTGTGTTCAGCAGTAGGGGCCGTCACTGTTGGAAACCACCCGTTCCTCTGCCACCTCTTCAGATATTTTTTCATCGTCTCCCATTCCTTTCCCCTCTCTTTGGGCACCGTTTGATCCGCCATCCTTTCTCTGGCTCTTCCCAACGTTTCCTGAGTATTTAGCGCGGCCATTCTGTAGCCTAGGAGAGTTCAACGATCTCTCAACTATTTTAGCACCGTCCGCGTTAAAATAGATCAATCAGATCAATCAGTTATCAATCAATAACTGTATTAAAAAATATTCAATCAGAAATACCAATGCAAGTCAAACCGTTGAACTACAATTACAATCCACAATGCAATTTTTAACACTTGATCAACACCAACACTGCACAATAATGAATCACATTTAAGTTCAAGAAATAAAGAAGCACAACTGAGACTATTAATGTTCGTTAGAATGCTGAATTAAAACCAAAGTCAACAACTAAAGTTAAAATGCTTAATTAAAACTAAAGTCAGAATGTAGGCTTAAAGATCATAGACTCAAAGACGATGAATATTAGAAGTTTCTCTAAAAAAACTCTATTGTTGTAATTTATCTATTAATCCACTGGATGGCGTACCTCTTGCAATATTATAAAAAACTATGCTGTGATTGCCTCTCTAAGCCACCAGATGTCAGACTGTTTTAGTACTAATGTAATTATAGATTCGAAACACTAGGTTTGCAATTCTCTAGGAGTTACTCCTCCTGGCCGCTAGGTGGTGGAGTTACTTTCTGGCATTTTCTTCTTCTACGCTTTTCTACACAACCCAACTTCCTGTTGTTAAACGTGGTACGGCAATTATGCTAACTGCTATGCTACCAACGTAACTTTGTAACAAAAGACTCTACTCACACGTTACCCCACAAAGTCCCACTTTATTTCCACTCGTATGTGCTCTATCCCCTTCTAAATATACACCGGTTGTTTTCTTTATAAGCACCTTTATTTTACATTCACAGTACAGTAAAGTCCGGAGCTAGCGCTTAGCTAACGTTAGCTCCCACACAGCGTCAACAGGTCATGCAATGTTATTCACCATTGAAACATATTTCAACACTGCTAGAACGCAGACTAGACACACGTATTATTGGACTTATTGTCCTGGTTTAACAGGCTATTTAGCTTCATCAGACCCGAAGCTATTTCTCCAGTCCGCCCGACTCCACCAAATGCCTGTTATCCTACGTTTCCGAATCACCCACACGATTGCTATTTTAGTACACGGCAAAGGCTCAACGACAGTGTCTTCCAGGACCGGTGTCTCATCAACTATGACTCCCCAGTCTCGGAAGCTAACTCCTGCTAGCCTTAGCTTCTCCTAAACAGTAAGCTGAGCTCAACCCAAACCACGTGCACCAGACCTACAAAAAGCTGCCGCTTAAAGCCCCTCCTGGCCACGAGTCTTCAGTCCGCCAAGCTACAAAAAACTGCTTTTTAAACTAGTCATCTTGCTGACCCAGCAATGCACAAACTAAGCCAGAGCGTCTCCTAGCCAATGCACGCCAGTCCGCCAAGCAAACAACCGTTTATTAATCTAATGTGATGATTTTTTTTATTACAGCGTTGTATTCTCCATCTTTATCGGTACCCTTAATTCACCATGCGAGTATACTTCACACTGCAAACTGTAGCTTACTCAGTTCAATGAGGCCTACCTCTTTGTTCGCTCCTCGCCGGAACACAGCCACACTTAGCAGTTAGCAACGCAGGTCAGCAACATCTCCGCTAATTTGTCCTAAAAACTACCTATACAGACTTCATGAAAAGGTGCTGTTCTTACCTCTGTTTGTGGGCCCCAGGAGATATCCATGACAGACGCCGACTGTTCCTGCCCGTGCCGTGTCCCGTGAGGAGGCCTGCCGCGTGTTGTCAAATTTGTTGGGGCTTGAAGCTACCCCACAGTGAGAGTAGGCCTGATGTCTTCAGCAGCACCGCTTCTTAATAAATCTACCAAAACTGGTTTACAATTAAAAATGATTTAATCCTACTGAAGCTACTACAATTATACAGTGAAGTACACTACTAACAGAATATAAAACAAAAGAAAAACGCGCGCAAAAAAATTACTCACTAACACCTCAGCCCGTAGACATGTGTTCCAGCTGAGGGCCAGAGCAAGAAGAAAAAAGACTTTTCGAAGCCCTCCCACATACAGTTTGAAACCCACCCCCCCTTTTTTGTCCATCCTTATCCCCATTGGCTAATGTTGGTTGCCTCCTCCTGGCATCAGGCTTCGTTCCTAGAAATCGCTATCTAGAAAATCTCTCTGTCCCTTAAAGCTCACTCTTAATGCATTCAATGACTGTCTGTTATGGCTTAACCCTTCTATGATAAACATTCACAACTTTTGGCAAAAGCTTCACAGTAAATGAAGGTGCTACTAATCCTAAAACACTTCTGATTATTCTAATTATGTATTTCCAAAACACTTCTGATTATGAATCATTAAACACTTCTATTATAATTTCTTAACACACACTTCTACACTCAAATTTCCTACATCCTTCACCAACTCAAGGTGAAGGCGACCCAAGGTGAAGGCGACCAAACTCACACATCTGATCACCAGGGACAGCCTCTGGGGACTTGCCAGGAGCTGTCCCGGGAAAGGATCCCTGGGATACTGGGTAAGACAGTTGGCATATCTCAATGCCCAATACAAAGATGGAAATAAACCTGTCTCTCTCCAATTTGCTGAAGGTGCAGAACAATCGGGTGCTGATCACGGCCGGACAAGGCCTGGTGAAAAACCTGGTCTGGTATTTTCAGACGGCGTGGGTGGAGATGGGCCTGTCGGGGAGGCCCACCTTTACCGACATCAGGACGGCTGTGTCAGGACATGTAAGTTAATTTTTTCAGTCACTCTCCCCTTGGTGCTTTATTACAATAACACTTGGCTGGCTTTACTAACGAGTACAAACATTTTGTGCTCTTTTTTTACTGTGTCCAGGCCAAAGACCACCACCAGGATGACGTGCGCAAGAAAATAGCGGCTTTCATGTGCCACACCACCGCCACGGCCGATCGCTTTTATGCGCTGGACTGTACGAGGGCCAAGGAGATGCGGCAGCAATTTGAGGCTGTTGTTGCCCCCTCCTCTACCACCACCACACCTGGCCCATCCTCAGCCTCCCCGTTGGACTCGCCCTTAGGCAAAAGGGCTGCAAAGACCAAGAGGATAGAGGAAGAGGTTGTATACCAGGAGTCGGGGCGCAGCGCCGTGGATGATGAATTGGCTGACCTGCAGGAGGACGACGTAAGTAAAGATATGTTCTTTAAAGTACATGACAGTTGTGTACAAACGAAGCCTCCAATGATAGACTCAATGTGTTTTTGTTTGTGCTTCCTCGATAGACTCCAGTGAAGAAAGTGCAGACACCAAGACGGCTTTTGGTCAAGCTGAGCCCGATGGAAAAGAAAGTAAAGCTCATCTGCCAGAGGGCGAGGTTAACAAGGGCATCTGTCAAACGTCTCAAGCAGGCTGCCGAAAATTTAAAATGAAGAGCGGACACACACAGTACACATTGTTCTTGTTAAAGAAGCCCAGTCCTCTTCAGTTGTAGAGGACTGTTGTAATACCATATTTGGATCTAACAGTTCTGATTGTTTTTCTATATTATAATAATGTTAAATGTTAAATTGTGATTGTTCCCTTCTTTTAATATACACGCTCACACACTGTTGTGATTGTTATGTTATGTGTGATCATTTTATTGTAAAATAAATCTATATTTTTACTATCAATGACTGTCCTGCTTATTCACACATAAGGTATGCAATGAAAATGGCAGCAATTGTCCCAAAATACATTGGGGAAACCCGAGACAATTGCTGCCATTTGGGTTGGGATTTTTGGCTGAAACAAGAGCCCAATCAAATGTAGTTGGAATGACACTTTTTGAGTTATAAGGGAACTTATTATTATGAGTCAAAAAGGGCCATTTCCTTTACATTTGATTTGGGATCTCGTTTCAGCCAAAAATCCCAACAAGAGTGGCCCTTTTGTTCTCATTCCTCCCATACAATATCTACAGTATGCTCTGGGCTAGGAGGCTGAAACCTATGAGGTGGCATACTGCTGTAATAAGAATATAACGGGGCAAAGGGGAGCATATCAGATAAGAAGGAAGCTTCATATTAAAATATGACCAAATATATTCATCAAACTGAATAAATTTGAAACTAAGGTCTGTTTCAAATGTAATCCTGCTTCAAATAAAGTCCTGGTACCCTCTGCAGCTGAGATATAAAAGGCCCCAGCCACTATTTGAGAAAATACTGCATGTAAACATGTTTTTCTGTTATCGTACCTATATTTCTTTAAAATGTCTTTTATAGATGGATCAGAACCCATTCCTCCAATGAAAATAGTTGGAATGAATTCCTCCCTTGTGAACAGCATAGATGAGTCCATGCAGAAATCCTGTCAATTTTAATAATTGATGTCATGTATTTTTCATCCTAAATTGTTTTTGTACACTGGACAAATGTAAATTATATACTTTTATTTTGGACAATCTAGACAAGGACTCCAAATTCTGACTTTGAAATTAGCCTCGCCAAACAGGACCAAGATTTTGTCCCAAGGCTGAGGGCCAAAATCACACAGGTAGAGAAATATTGATGCATGTGCTTGACATGTTCTTTATTGATAGTCTGCATCTTGTGTGCACTGCAAATGTTTAAGTGTGCTGACTTTAATTTAATTTACATTCTTTTCTAAAGATGAGCTTTTTGACCCATACTGAAACAACAGTGGAGAGGAATATATTCCAAAGTCTAGCGAGGAGGATTCTGACGGTACAGAACACAAGCGAAGTTATTGAGCCCCTCAGCCTGCCAAAGAACTGCTCAAATGCCTAAACTCAAGGAAGATAGATAGTTCCGGTATGAGACGTAAAAGGCAGCGTTCAAGCAGTGAATCCCGACCTACAACGCAAATCAGTGGCGGTCGCTCATCGCAACCTGTTAGAAAACTGTAAACCTGATCTAGAGCAAAGTCTTCCTGACAGGACCTCTTTCCCACTTACAGAAGATGGAGAGGCAGATGGTTCACTTTTCATACCTGCTGTCTGTAAAAATAATGGGTCAAAAATGTACACCAAAAAGCAATATTGTTTGTACTGCAAGTTATGAGTTGTAAAAATCAAAGGCATGTGGATCATGCCCATCACAACAAGCTGGAGATTGCCTGGGCTGTGTGTTTACCAATAGGCTCCAAAGAAAGACGAATGCATCTGCATTTGAGAAATAGGGGCAACTTTGAGCACAATGTTGAAGTAATAAATGCTGGTGTTGGAAATCGTGTTCCTCGTAAGCAACCAAAACAGGATTCTCAAGCAGTTTCCTGCATTGCATTTATTGTCATGGCCTTTTTGCAAAGAAACTCCTCCAAAGAAATACGTGACAATCTACAAGTGCAAGCCTAGTGTTCCACAAAAACCTGGCAAAACCCGTGTCCACGCTCTGTGTGCATTTGCTATACCTCTACCACCTGGTGTCAAAGTAAAATTCTGGAAGCAACATGGTTCAAGATGAAGTTTATTCTGCAGTGAAATCTGATGTCTGTATTATGGAGTATGGTGAGCATCTTTATAACAGGCCTGGATATGATGTTCTATCTCAAAATGGCGCCGTGCCAGCGGCAGCCTGTTGCAGCAGCTCCCCTCTGTGTGGTTTAATTTGAGTCTTTTTTCACTCTTTCCCCGCTACTTTAAAATTTTTCCTTAACGTTTGGTTCTTACCAGACAACAGACTAACTTTTTTGCCAACTTTCCCGTGGCTTTCTGTGACTTTTCTTGAACAACAATGAGTGGGTCCATTGTTTACTCCCGTGATCAGCTGATCGCTCTGAGGAAACGGCGACAGGCATGAGATCCCGGCGGAGCTACGGAGAAAGGCTCGGGGCTGCAGGTCGGGCGCTAAGCGGAGGGCGAAGAGGAGGAAGTACAAACCTTCGGTACCGGCGATCGTAACGGGGAATGTGAGGTCTTTGGCGAATAAGATGGATGAACTCGGTGCACTGGTAAAGACTGAGAGGGACTTCCGTGAGTGCAGCATCATGTGTTTTACGGAGACATGGCTGCACGCGGATTTCCTGGACCACAGTGCGTCGGTGCCCGGTTTCAGGCCTGTTCGGGTGGACAGAGACGTTACACTGAATGGTAAGAAGAGAGGTGGCGGGATTGTCGTGTATGTGAACGAGAGGTGGTGCAATCCCGATCACGTGTGTGTGAAGGAACGCTGCTGCAGCCCGGACATTGGACTGTTAGCCGTGGGGATGCGTCCATATTATTTGCCGAGGGAGTTCACGTCCGCCATTGTTGTGGCTGTGTACATCCCCCCCATCAGCTGATGCTGAGGCAGCAGTGGACACCATCCACTCCACGGTATCTGGACTGCTGAGTCAACATGCTGGTGCTTTTCTGGCAATTACTGGAGACTTTAATCACACCACCCTGGATAAAGCCCTGCCAACTTTTCACCAGTATGTTGACTGCCCCACAAGGAACAATATAACTCTGGACTTACTGTATGCAAATGCAAATGAGGCATACTGTGCCACCACCCTTCCCCCCCTTGGCAGGTCCGACCACAACCTGATCCTGTTAACACCAAAGTATGTTCCTCTGGTGCAGAGGCTGCCTGTGACCACCAGGACTGTGAGGAGGTGGTCTCAGGAGGCTAATGACGCTCTGCAGGACTGCTTTGAGTCGACTGATTGGGATGTTCTTTGTGGATCACATGGGGAGGACCTCAACAGCATGACGGAATGTATCACAGAATACATCAAATTCTGTGAACAAACCATCATACCATCCTGGACTGTACGCTGCTTCCCCAATAACAAGGACGAGCTCAGGAGAGTTCAGCACGACCTGAAGATTAAGATCAGAGTGCAAGGACTCCTACAGGAGGAAGCTGGAGGCCAAACTCCAGCAGAACAATGTGAAGGAGGTGTGGTCTGGAATGAAGCAGATCACCGGCTTCAAGGTTGGAGGCAGACAACCAGGGGGCTCCCTGGAGAGGGCAAACGAGCTTAACAGTCACTTCAATAGGTTTAGCTCAGAGCCCTCATCTGTCTCCTCCACACACCACACCTCCCCCTCTGTCGCCCTTGGTGAGCTGCATGGACTCAGAGCCCTCCACTTCAAAAGGGCCCTGCCACCACCGACACTATGATCCCCCTCTCCCCCCCTCTCTGTGACGACTGGCCAGGTTAGGAGACAGCTGGAGACTCCACCAAGGCAAGGCTGCGGGACCTGATGGCATCAGCCCCAGGGTCCTGAAGACCTGCGCCAGCCAGCTGTCTGTTGTCCTGCAACACCTATACAACCTGAGCCTGAAGCAGGAGGAAGTCCCGGTGCTGTGGAAGACGTCATGCCTGGTTCCTGTACCGAAGAAGACGACACCATCTAGCCTCAATGACTACCGACCAGTTGCCCTCACATCACATGTGATGAAGGTGCTGGAGAGGCTGGTCTTGGCCCACCTCCGGCCGCAGGTGAAATCCTCACTGGACCCTCTGCAATTTGCAATTTGGTTGGCGACACCATCATCTACCTGCTGCAACGAGCTCAGTCGCACCTGGATGGAACCGGTGGCTCTGTGAGAATCACTTTCTTTGATTTCTCCAGTGCATTTAACACCATCCAACCAGTGCTGCTGAGTGAGAAGCTGCAGGTGGTGGGGGTTAACACGTCCGTCTCCTGGATCACTGACTACCTCACAGGCAGACCACAGTTTGTCCGACTGGGCCGTGTGCTGTCTGATGTGGTGGTCAGTGATACTGGAGCCCCACAGGGAACTGTTCTGTCTCCCTTCTTGTTCACCTTGTACACCACTGACTTCCAGTACAACTCTGGGTCATGCCATCTGCAGAAGTTCTCTGATGACTCTGCAGTGGTCGGGTGTATAAGGGACGGACGGGAGTACAGGGCAGTAGTGGATGACTTTGTGGAGTGGGCGGGTAGAAATCACCTGCGTCTGAATGTGGCCAAGACCAGAGATGGTGGTCGACTTCAGGAGGAAGACGACGACAACTCCACAACCGGTGAATGTTCTGGTGGAGGAGTACAAGTACCTGGGTGTCTCCATCGACAGAAGACTGAACTGGCAGACCAACATCAACACTGTGTACAAGGGAATGAGTCAACTCTTTTTCTTGAAGAAACTGATCCTTCAACGTGTGCAGCAAGATGCTGGAGATGTTCTACCAGTCTGTTGTGGCCAGTGCACTGTACTTGTGTACCTTGCATTTTTGTTGTTTTATCGTATATATTCTGATATTTAATTTGTCCTACTCTTATTCTATTTATTCTATTGTGCATTTAATATTTTTGGTTACTCTGCTACTTTGCTAATTGGTGTGTCTTGCTGCTGTAACATACAAATTTCCCCATGGGGATAAATAAAGTACATATATATCAATCTACCGTACTTTCCGGACTATAAGTCGCACCGGTATATAGCCCCCACCCGCTAATTTTGAGAAGAAAACTGAATATTTCCTTATATAAGCCACTAGACTAGACTATTTCGACTAGAAGCCAAAATGCTACCCGCAATTAGCATTAGAGAATATAATATATCTTTGTATCCACCTTTGTACCGTATATCTTTTCATGCTTCATACAGACATACCTACCGGTTCATGATGTGGTGTGTTCAAGGACCCAAATGCAGACTCGGGACAGCAGAGTTATATTGCAAACCAAGATGATTTATTTCTCACTCAAAAACACGCACACAAAAACACACAAAAAACTCTTGAACAAGTTTTGTAGAACTGGAAAAAACGGTAATAAGTCAACTAGGAGGCGTCTCCACGCGCTCCGCACAGGTCCAACCCGGGATGTGGCTTACGGTACCGGTAATCCCTCTGATCTGAGCCGGAAAGTGGCTGGATCGACACAGGATCGCTATTGATCGCTGTCGCCATCGTCCTCCTGTGCACTAAAACCATTGAAGTCCTCTTCTTCAGTGTCGGAATTAAACAGCTTCAGAATTGCTTCGTTGCACTCAATCAGTATTTCGTCTGCACCCTCAGTGTCACTTTGCTCCCGAGGCAAATCCGCCCCTGAGCTTGCGCTGTCCTCATTGCGCTGTCCCCCTCATCTCGCAGCAGTCCAGCCTTTCGGAACCCGTTGGTGATGGTGGATTCTTTCACACTGCTCCACGCTGTTAGGATCCACTGGCAGACTTGAGAAAAAGTTGCTCTTCTCATGCAGCGCATCTACGTTGCTCGTAGCTCTGAATAGCATTTACGGCTAACTGGCTTGGCCAGTTGCTGCTAGAACAACAGCTATTCAGAGCTATGAGCAACAACAGTTATTGTCTCATTGCTTTTCGTTTGGTAGCCTTGAGACCTTAGTCTGTAATGTAAGTATGTCTGCATGTAAAGATGTACGAAGATATATTATATATTCGCTAATGCTAATCGCGGTTAGCATTTCCCCATTGGCAGTAATGTTAAAATTAGCTTAGAAGCTAGCGAGTTGGACATGTACTGTTAAAAGCATCTTGCCGTTCAACCTTTTTTGTTAACAGTCCTAGTGAGAGGTAGGTCAAAGGTACTTCATCCATATTGTGTAGCGACCATGTCAGTAACAGCTGGTAGCAGAGGGGTTGCTGGTAGCAACTGTTCTGTGTCGGGAGCGAGTAAATGTTGTGTTAGACCGGAACCGGAAGTTGTGGTTGTTGTTGTGGAAAACACACTTTACGGATAATGTTCGAGGGAGTTGCTCGGCAATAAGAGCGACGGTTTCTGTGAATAAACCCCTTGCAAGGACCCTGTCTCCGACTCGTAAGTGGAACATTACAATATTCATGTCAAATGTGTTGGCGGAGGAAAGCTACGGAAAAATCTGTATATAAATCGCACCGGACTATAAGCCGACGCCTCAAAGCGTGGGGTAAAAAGTATCGGCTTATATTCAGAAAAGTACGGTATCTATGTTGTCAAACACGAATACATTAGTCAGAAATTGAGAGAGCTGGGGAGGCTTCTGATCTGCTCGAGGAAAACCATTCCCTTGAAGACCATTCAAGACCACATCCCACCTGCAAATTGTTGTACAAGCAGTGAAACACGTGGCGGGTGTTTGACAGTGAAACAAATACATACAAGAGCCCGGGGGTTGCTCTCAGAATTGGACATGGCTTGACAAAGATTTCACAGCTTGTTGAAAGCCGTGCAAATGTACAGAACAACTACAGTGCAGCAAATGATGCTCGTACATTCCGCAGTGTACGAAACAAGATGGAATGAACTGGTATCGGCTGCCTCACTGAGAACCCTTCAGGAAGCTAAGTGGAATGCCCCTCTGTTGCTTCCATTCACAAAAGACGTCCAGACTCTCCATTCTTACTTTGACATGCAACAACAACATAGTCAGAGTGACCTGTCCAAAGAGGCATCGCCCCAGACATGGGTACAGCTGGTAAAGATCACTTTGGCACAAGTCATTTTGTTCAACCGACGAAGAGCAGGGGAGGTGTCTAAAATGCCCCTCTCTGCATATTTGTCTCCAAATCCATCAGAACCTCAGGACGATGTGAATGTAGCCCTCTCAGACCTTGAAACACTTTAGGAGAATAGCGATAAGAGGAAAAAGGGGAAGAAAAGTTCCTGTGCTTTTGACCCCAGCAATGCAGCAAGCATTGGATCTGCTTGTCAGCAAACGGCAGGAATGTGGGATTCCTCGAGGAAACACTTATTTCTAAGACCCTCTGCTTTGAGACAGTGGGTCTGATTCCCTTCGACACGGTCTGTAGTGCAAAAAGTCCTGAAAGTTTAACCTCTACAAACTGCGCAAACAAACAGGAACCCTGTCTCAAGTTCTGAACGTCAGCTGGATCAGTTAGCTGATATTCTTGGACATGACATAAGAGTGCATACGCAGTTCTACAGACTTCCTGAGGGCACCCTTCCAGGGGCGCCTGGCAGAATTCAAAGGCAAGACATCAGCATTGACCCTGATGGTAACCCTAACCCTTATTATTATTTCTTCACATGTGACTGCATAAAAAATAGCCTATCTAAAGTGAACAATTCTTATATCTCATGTCCTTGTCTTGGGCATAGAGCATTTTAGAAGCAAATTAATTTCATCCTGCCTTTACTAAGGTCATTCTCCTTACTTCCAACCCCCACCACCAGAGAATGTGCAGATGAACAGCGACAATGAGGTTGTGTGTGAGTCAGACTCACAAGGTAAGTAGTTTTTATGATACAAAATTTGGCGATGCATATGTATTCAAGGATGTCAATTTACTGTAGGGTTGTCCCGCAGAGAGCACTTAAACCAGACAAAAGCAAAGTTTAATTTTGGCCGGTACTCTCGGAATTAATGTAAAGCAGTGACATATGACCCCGTAGAGCAGGGGTCACTAATAGTCGGACCGCGGACCGGATCCGGACCCAGACGCTTTCCCATCCGTACCCGGACGTACAACTTATAGATAATTGAGAATTATAAATTTTGCCGGAGTGCTTTTATTTTAACATGCACACCTTTTTTAGCCTTTACAGCACTCGGTCAGCAGTCCAGGAAATACACCGACCAATTACATGTATTGTAAATTATCTCACGTGACACTACTCAACCAATTGAATGTGTATTCTGAAATGCATCGTCAGTCGAGTGAGATTTACACACAGAAGGGGAGAGAGGGGGCACGAAAGAGAGAAGTAAGTCGGAGAAGCAGTTTCACATGGCATGCTCTAAAAAGAGAAAAGTGGACCTCAAAAACAGAGCTTTTACCAAAGAATGGACGGACTAATTCTTCTTGCTGGCGCTACAAAACTGTGTCATTGAACTCTTTGTAAACAAAGACAGGAGGATGGACTTTGTCTAACCCTAACAGCAGCTTTGGTAAGTGAACTGCTTTTGTGTTTTTACATCTGCAGTAGCATTACTACTGTGTTCATTTGTCTATGGTGTTGTTTTTTATGATATGGTTAATATTGTTCCCTCTGATGTGAATATTTAAATGGTGCTCTTGAGTGAGCGGTGGAATGCGTGTTTTAGGGCCACAGTTTTGCTGGAGTGTTCAGAGGCCTGTTGGATCATGTTATTTGGGTTTTATGTTATTCTACCTGCTTTGTTGTCATATAAATATATGTGACTGGTTCTTGTGAGTTTGTTCTTGTCATTGTGTTCATTGCATTGTCTGTTAGTGATGCAGCATCCCGTCATGCTGCGTAATAGTGACAGACCTGCATCCTTTATAGTTTTGCACGTATTCATGTTTCTACACTCTGCAGTTAGTGTATATGTCACCCTCATAGGTGTTGAGCGTCATGTAACATTTTAGTTCACCTGTCAAATGTTGCAGTGTTATGTGAATGAGGTTTTTACACGAAAAAAATAATAACCCGTAGCTGTGGCGTCATAATGAGGTTATTAGGAGATGGTTCACCTGTAGTAGGAGAGCACTGAAGGCCCAGGTATAAAACACATGGCCCACGACTGCTGCTCATTAACAAACAACTAGATCAGATCCCACATTCTGAGCTGCACACAGTGGTGTATAAAGTACTCAAAAGCCATACTTGAGTAAAAGTAAAGATACCTTACTGGAAAACTACTCAAGTAAAAGTAAAAAGTCACCTCTTAGAATACTACTTGAGTAAAAGTCTTAAAGTATCTGATATTTATTGTACTTAAGTACAAAAGTACTTAAGTATCAAAAGTAATTTTCTGATATTAAATGTACATCACAACCTGAACATTAAATGAACATCATAACCTGTTCATTGGAAGTAAAAGTACAAGTAAATGCTGTTAATAAAAAAGCAAAGGGTCAGCATTTTGAGAATTATGAAGTTTATTCTTTTAAGTGCTGTGGCACCATGACCAAGGACATGGAGCTGTGTTGAACATAATTGGGTTGGCTGTGATCCATCCAGGAGCAACAATGTTCAACATAATATATTGTACATAAGTATACTTTTGCATCTACTATGAACTTATCATCATAATTCTCCGAAAAGCAATATGACACTATGAAGGAGTTGTAACAGTGCGTTTATAAGTCTGCTCATTCCGACTAGAGGATGTAGAGGGCAAATGCATAATATTATGTTCAGCAAAACATATCCACTTGATGCATCAGGTCAGTGTTGTGAGAAAGGACACCTGCCTTGTAAACTCCTATGGGCCTGATTTGAACACAATAGACAAAGGTTTTGCTCAAGCTGAATCTGCAATTGGGCGACTGCTACCATCATAACTCCATCTGATCATCCACAACATGACTCAAATATCAAAACATGATCAATACTAAAGCAGCACCGAAAGGAACAACCCAGTCATTACTTGAAACTGAAACATGTCCTGTTCATCTTCAAAAGAAGTTGGTTTTCAAAATGGTGAGAATTCAGTCTCACTCTTCTTGGGCTGAAGACTCGTCCTGCGATGCTAAATACCTTTCACAGGCCGCTGAGGCAGGTAGAGGTGTGTTCAGCGTCACAGACAGCTTGCGCACAGCTGCGAAGAATTCCCCGAATGCTGCGCTCTCGCGGCTCCTGTCAATCCGTGTATATAGCTATAGCTAACGTTAGCCAACTAGTGCTGCACAACTGTCAACACTTCCTCAGCTCACTAACTCACTAGCGATCCACTGATGTTGGTCTTTGTCACCACCGTCGTTTGTTTCGGGAGTAGCAGGTGCTTCCATTTCTGCTTCCGTCATGAAATCAGTCATCGTAGAGTGGAATTATACTCAGGTAGTCGCTCGCTAGCTTATAGCATGTAGCATCCTGGGCATCACTGGGAATCAAACACCGCGGCTTTGAGAGCACTTGTTTGCAATTGTGCATTAACGTGACTAACCAATGATTTCACTTGCTGCTAGGACCACTGATTCACCAAACCTGCTTGCTTGCAGTCTGTGTTCCACCACAGTCCCCGACGCTGCTCTCATGATTCATTTTTTTATAAAGATAGATTTGATTTTGTAGCGAGTAACGAAGGTTTCAGGGGAAATGTATCGGAGTAAAAGTATCAGTTTTCTTTGCAAAATGTAGTGAAGTAAAAGTAAAAGTAAACAAATATAAGTAGTAAAGTAAAGTACAGATACCCAAAACAACTACTTAAGTACAGTAACGAAGTATTTCTACTTCGTTACTATACACCACTGGCTGCACAATGGAATGACTCACATTGGCGATGTAAAAATATATATATACATTAGTGCTGGGCAAGTTAACGCATTTATTAATTAACGCCGACAATTCAATTATTGTGCGTTAACGCAGTTTTTAAAATTTATTATTAAGCGGACATTTTTAACGCAAGAACCAAGCAGCTAGCGGTGAACAGATGTGTGTTGTGTGCCGTCACTCCCTGCTGCTGCTGCCGCTCCCCCCCCCCCTGGGTGACACGCCCGGTCCGGATCCCCCCTTCACTCCGTCACTGTCGGTCCCTCCTGATCGTCTCATTACAGGATCAAACGTGACAATATCAAAATACATATTGTTGTGTTTTTAAATGAACATAAGCATGTGAGAACAAACTGCTCTTAACTGCAACTCTTTATGAGCATAACTTCCTCATGCAGGTTACTGCCATGGTACAGACTCCCTCCAGGTTCCCTTGCTTCACCTACATTCCCCTGGGTCCAAAGTCCCTCCATGTACAGCTTCTTATCACCCTCTATGTATGTACCAATGTACATTTATAACAAATACCACACATATTACGCTAATCAGCGTTGTATGTGTCTGACCAAAATACCAAAAAAAGGAAACAATAAATGATTAATTTAAATTATTTTGTTTGAGTTTTTAAAGTTGTTTTGTTTGTAATGTATAATAAGCATATCATTTAGTTATCTACTACTACTGAGAATTTATCAAATGGAAAAAAAGGAAAAGAACATGACGTAGATGGGCCATTCTACCGAATTTGTTCAAAGTGCTGTCCCCCGACAAGAAAAACGATTAACAAAACAATTAAGTATTCAGACATAGATATTTACTAAGAATGTGTTATGGTCTATTTAAACCCAAGGCATTCAATTAGATAGTGATAAGCTAAATATATACAAAATCATCATTTATAGGGTACTTTCTATTGGGAAGTAGCTGTCTCCAACCCTGACATCTAAATTTCAATTTCTGTAAATAACACTTAAAGCAATTTCAATGTTCAATGGTGTAATTTCAAAGCTCTTTATGATTGAACAGAAGTTGTAAGATTTAGATTTATTTTGGTTTAATTTTAACCCATAAGCACCCATGGTGACAGGTGTCACGCATCCTTCAAATGTTCTGGAAAGTTCCTTATACAGCTTTATCCTTGATTTTAACTCATGAAGTCCCTAAGTGACACATACGGAACATCTTGGTGGGTCATGTGACAAGGTCATGTGATTTTGTGCTGCCACAACAACATTTCCAAGATGGCAGCCCCAGGTTGTGACACATCTGACAGGAGGGGCTAAATTTAAAAAAACTTTTTTTCATTGCTAAAGGTAAGATTCACCCAATTTCAGAATTCTAATGTTTACATAACATGTCCTTTATTATATTGACCCTTTTGTGAACACATTTCTTGAACAAACTGATAAAACAAAATCAGATAAATATCGTTGTGACACAAAAGTCACATCGGGAGTTTAACCTAAAAAGAAAAAGCTGATGTGACATATATGTCACAATAAGAAAAATAGTTATGATCTGCTCAGTTAATTTGGCTGATTCAATGATATTTAGGTGATATATTTTATATTGTTCAATTGAAAACATATTCAAACAAATGTTTGTCACAGCAATGTTAACACCACTGTTAAAGAGCTGGAAATATTGATCTACCTGCCCATGGGTCTTTGCCAACTGCCGGGAAATCGTGCTTACTAGGAAAATGACACAAGGTGTGCCATGGTGGCTGACAACATGTCACGCAACCGTTTTCAGACCCTGCTGGCATCTCTACACTTCACTGATAACACCAATTTGTCAAACAGGCTCGAAGAGGATAAGTGCTGGAAGATCCGTCCATGGCTTGACATGTTTCACAAACAATGCCTTGAGATCACCCCAGAAGAGCACAACTCTATTGATGAGCAAATGGTGTCTTTCAGAGGGGTACACAGCCCAATAAGGCAGTATGTCAAGAGCAAGCCCCATCCTTGGGGATTGAAAATTTGGGACCGTTGCACTTCCTCTGGAATCCTCTGATTTTGAGGTCTATGAGGTGGCACTGGGAAAAATAACCTCACTTGGCATGTGAGGTGACGTTGTGGTCAAGCTGTGTGAAACTCTCCCATCAAACCAAAACTTCAAAGTATTTGCAGACAACTTGTTTTCTTCATCACCACTGGTGCTTGAGCTTCTTCAGCGACAGATCTACTTCACAGGAACACTCCGCAACAATCGGTTGGTTGTCATCTTGAAGATGAGAAAAGTCTTGCCAAGAGAGGCAGAGGATCTGTGGATGCCAGGGTGGAGAAAGAGGGATCCGTGGCCGTTGTCAGGTGGTATGACAACAGATCTGTTAATCTGATCTCTTCCTACTGTGCAGTTGAACCTCAAGACAAAGCTTGATGCTGGAGCAAATCAAACTAAGCATTTGTGGAAGTCAACAGGCCACACATTGTGAAGGAGTACAACACATACATGGGGGGGTGGGGTAGACCTTCAAGATGCACGCATCGCAAGGTACAAGTACCACATGAGGTCACGGAGGTGGTACCTCTACCTGTTCTGGCAAACCATAATGATAGGCCTTGTGTAACGCATGACTGATCTACCGCCGTGACTGCACACTACTTGGTGTCCAAAACCCACTGAAACAAAGGAGCTTCCAGGCAGAGGTCGCAACTAGCCTTATTCTCATCCATTCACGAAGGGGCCGCCCATCAGTCAACGCCACATCTCCACCACCACCTCCCAAGAGAGTTTCTGTTGGAATTCCAAATGATGTTCGCGTGGACCAGGTTGCACACTGGCCTGTGAAATGTGACAAGCGTGGGCGTTGCAAATTCTGCAAAATCAATGCAACCATCACCCTCTGTGAGAAATGCGATGTGCGTCTTTGTTTCACTGAGGAAAGAAATTGTTTCAAAGATTTCCATTTGGCCTAGGCTAAAATGCCACACCTACTGATAACGGTTCAAACGGTTCAAACACAAAAGTGTATTTGTTTCTGAACTCTTTCTGGATCTTTTTGGAACTCTTTTTTCAAGTTTACTAAATAAGTCTGTTGCTCAGTTTTCTACAGTTACAGTAGCTTTTTGATAAGACCTCAAATATTAGGTCGTCTTATTTATTTTTAATCAGTTTGCAACTTTGTGTTGTAAAACAAATCTGAAAAAACTGCAAAACATTTTGTAAAGATTTTTGTACAAATGTTTGGACAATTTTTTGTAAAACCTAAGAAGGAAAGTTATAGTTTGTGGAAATGCAAATAAAAAGACAAGTTTTGTTCCCAAACAGAAAGAGATTGTCAGGTTGATTTATTTTCCAATGAGGAATAAGTTTACCATTAACGCCCAATGTGACATATGTAACATTTCAGATCTTTGACAGTAATAATAATAATAATAACTTTAATTTATATAGCGCCTTTCAGGGGACCCAAGGCCGCTTTACAAGAGTAACAGTTTAGACAAAAACAGTTTAGACAAACAGTCAGAAAAACAGAACAAGTAAACTAGGGGCCGAAAGCCTTGGCGAACAGATGGAACTTGAGGGCCCTTTTGAAGGCGTCCAGAGTGGAGATGTTGCGGATCACCGCAGGGAGAGAGTTCCAGAGGGTGGGGGCTGCCACACTGAAAGCTCTGTCCCCGAAGGTTTGCAGTTTGGTGCGGGTGGTGGCAAGCAGGCCAGAGTCTGAAGACCGCAGGTTCCGGGGAGGGGCATGTGGGCGGAGGAGGTCCGATAGGTACTGGGGGGCATGGGCATGGAGGGACTTGTAGGTGAGGAGGAGGATCTTTTATGAGATGCGGGACTTGACCGGGAGCCAGTGGAGGTTGATGAGGGTGGGGGTGATGTGCTGCCAGGGCTTTGTGTGCGTGAGAACCCTGGTGGCAGAGTTTTGTACATACTGGAGCCTGTCCAGGGTTTTGTTGGGTACCCCGAACAGGACACCATTGCAGTAGTCCAAGCGGGAGGTGACAAATGCATGGACCAGGGTTTCAGCAACAGACTCCGAGAGTGACGGTCGGAGTCTGGCAATGTTCCGGAGATGGAAAAAGGCAGTTTTGGTGACGGACTTGATGTGGGACTCGAAGGAAAGGGTGGAGTCCAGGATGACACCCAGGTTGCGGACTTCAGGAGATGGGGAGATGGAGCAGCCGTCAACCTCGAGGATGAAGTCACCAACCTTCCAGAGCAGCGCCTTGGGTGCCACAACCATGAGCTCTGTCTTCTTGGTGTTGAGTTTGAGGAGATTTGATGACATCCAGGTTTTTATTTCATGCAGGCAGTTGACAAGGGACTGAGGGGGGAACTGGGAGGATGGAGTAGTACTGAGATAGATTTGAGTGTCATCAGCATAGCAGTGGAAGTTCAGTCCATGATGGTGGATGATCTTGCCGAGGGGGAGCATGTAGATGGTGAAGAGGAGGGGGCCAAGCACAGAGCCTTGGGGCACGCCATGATTGACTGGGGCTAGGGGGGAAATAGAGCCGTTGATGGAAACAAACTGTTCCCTGTTATGGAGGTAGGATGAAAACCAGGAGAGGGCGGTGCCAGTGACCCCTAGAAGGTCAGATAGGCGGTTGAGGAGGATGGTATGGGAGACAGTGTCAAATGCTGCAGAGAGGTCCAGGAGGATGAGGATGCTGAGGCGGCCAGAGTCAGCAGCAATGAGGAGATCGTTGATGATCTTAATGAGGGCGGTCTCCGTGCTGTGTTGGAGTCTGAAGCCGGATTGGAGGGGCTCATAGACCTCATGGTTGGACATGTGGAGATGGAGTTGGCCGGCGACTACTCTTTCCAGAGTCTTACTGAGGAAGGGGAGGTTGGAGATCGGCCGGTGGTTGTGGAGGTCATCAATGTCCAGGCCAGGCTTTTTGAGGATGGGGGTGACTGAGGCAGTTTTGAAGCTGGTAGGGACAATACCAGATGCCAAAGAAGCGTTGATGATGTCCACCATGTAGGGGCAGAGGGTGGGTAAGCAGTCCTTGACCAGGGCTGTAGGCATGGGGTCCAGGGAGCAGGTGGACGTCTTGGCCGAGCTGACCAACTTGGCCAGTTGGGGAGCATCCACAGGGGAGAAGGAGGAGAGGTCACAAAGGGAGAGGTGCGGCGCTGAGGGGGCGTTGCCAGGTGGCTGAAGTGCGGGTGGAGGGGGAGGGGCTGGTGTCAGGAGCTGCTGGTGGATGGAGTCGACTTTTGCCTGGAAGAAGTTGAGGAATTTGGAGCAGAGATCGGGAGCACCAGAGGGATGGGGGGCGTCAATGGGGCGGAGTAGGCGGTTGATGGTGGAGAACAATGATCGAGGGTTGCTTTGCTGGGCACCGATCAAACGAGAGTAGTATACTGTTTTGGCCTTTGAGAGAGCTTCCTTGTAGATTTCCACATGGTCACGAAAGGCCAGGAGGTGGACCGTGAGGCCAGTTTTTTTAGAAAGCCTCTCCAGCTGGCGACCAGAGGCCTTCATGCTGCGGAGTTCGGAAGTGAACCAGGGGGCAGGGCGGGTGAAGGAAACAGTCCGGGTTTTGATGGGGGCGAGAGAGTTGAGACTGAGGGATAAGGCAGCGTTGTAGTGGGCTACCAGGCCGTCCACGGTGGAGTCGGAGGGAGCCGAGGCCATGTGGGTAGCTATCAGGTTGGATAGGGCTGGTGCACTCACAGTCTTGATGTTCCTAAACATGATGGTGCGTTTAGGATGCTGCCTGGGCAGGGAGACAGGAACAGTGAAGAGGATGGCGTGATGGTCAGATACAGCCAGGTCCAGACGCTGTAGGTCGGGGGGTGGTGGGCCGGTAGAGCACACCAGGTCCAGTGTGTGGCCTTTGTTGTGGGTGGGACCCTTGACATGTTGCTTGATGCTGAAACAGTCCAGGAGTGACAGGAATTCAGTAGCAAACTTGCAGTTGCTGGAGTCCACATGAATGTTGAAATCGCCAAGCAGGAAAATTGATGGAGACATGGAGAAGAGAGAGGTGAGCAACTCAGAAAGCTCAGACAGGAAGGTAGTGGAGGCTTTAGGTGGGCGGTAGATGAGGGCGGCCAGGAGCGGAGCAGACCCAGCCAGTTTGAAGACAACACACTCGAATGAGGAGGTTGTAGATACTGGGAGCTCTTTGACCAGGATGCCGGCTCGGTGGATAACAGCCAGTCCACCGCCACGACCCAGGAAGCGGGGCTTCTGGATGTATACATAGCCTGGGGGTGTGGCTTGGTTGAGTGTCACGAAGTCCTGCTGATTTTGCCATGTCTCTGTTAGGCATAGAATGGCAATGCTTCTGTCAGTGATAATGTCGTGAATGAGTAATGCTTTGTTGTTGAGGGAGCGAGTATTCAGCAGCATAAACGTTGCAGTGTTGTTCGTAGATGCTGGGGAGGACGAGGAGGGAGAAACCAGCACACTGTCAGCACAGACCAGGGACCTCAGGTAGATAGAGCGAACGTGAGGATTGGTCGGATGACGAGTAGGGGGTGGTATTTTGAAAACAATGTCAGAAATGGGTTCTATGTGGTCTATTTAATCTGTCTTATGTCCCCCATAATTTTCCATGACGGATAAATGGGTCTGGGTTCTTATAGGTTAAAATTAAAAAACTATACCCAAAAAATCATGTCCCCAGTTTTCATGTCACTACCGAAACACAAGAGTTTTAGTCCATTGGCTGAGCCTGATTTTTAGCCACACCCCTGCATTTTTGACCAGGCAGTGACACTGCATCCCTGTCCCTCATGGCTGAATGGTAAGTAGCTAAATCCCATACTTTTGATATAAATGTGTTCCAAAGTATGAAAATCGGTGTTTAACCTTAAGAATTGTCACTACCAAACACATGTTCTCTTCAATTAAGTCAACTTTTTGGGGTTTAATGCAAAGTATTATGTTTTTATGTGTGTACACCTCTTCAAATACGTGTATGCTAGCCATCCATTTGCTAGCATTCTTTAGTTGTGCTCAAAGTTAGCTAGAATTGTCACTACCGAAACAGTCACGACAGAAACATATGGTGAAGTCTCTCTTTCCATTCATTCTCACTTGGCCATCTTCCGTTCTCATATTCCCATTCCCTTTGAATCAAACTTTATTTCATAGTCTTATAAGATTCCAATACAAGCAATACTTATATCCCGCCCAATGTCCTTTTATTTTACCCGTTATCTGTCTGCAGGTGCCCTTGAGGTCAAAGTCATGCACAACATTGGGCGAAACCGCTTTTATTGGCCACGACTAGAGGACAAGATCTGGTACACAGTGGACTCGGTCGTCACCTTAATCCCTCCACCAGAAAACGTCACACAGAGGCATGTCCAGATCAGCCCAACGTCACACGACGTTGGGCTGATCTGGACACTCTTAGGCTGTCCAGATCAGCCCAAGAGTGTTCACCGCAGTTTGTGGAAAACTAGATTTGTGAATGGATTTTTGGCCAAAAATCCTGATATTGTGATAAATCTTCTAGTGTATTGAATTACTGTGGGTAATTGCGTAAAATTACTTGCATGACGATTTTGCCCGGACTATTTATTTTTTCCGATATTTTACATGTATGGACCAATTTTCATATTTCTTGATGAAAAGTCCATTCGGAACCGGTACTAGAACCTCAATTGGGGCACGCTCGGGCTATAGAGGTTTTAATGGGGACAGCTGGTGATGCAAACAGGAAGTCCTCTGTAGCATAGACCGTTTCATTTCGGAGACTGCTCGGTCCAGCCTTCGTGGTCCTCAAAGGACGCGGCCGACGTGGACCGCAAGGGATGGGTCCACCGAAGGATGCAGTTGCGGGACATGGGCAGTGTTTACAGTGGAAGCAGATACCGGGATCCAAGTCAAATCCACCAATAGAAACTCCTGGCTCATTCAGCAGCGTATGCTCCGCCCACTATAACCCAACTCAACTCGTACATTTTTTATTTGAAAGCAAAGTTGTTTTTTTTAATCGTAGTATTTTTTTGAAAGTGTAGGTTTTTTCATTAAAGCGTAGGTTGTTTTTTTTGACAGCAAAGGTTTTTGATTTGCAGTCAATAATTCTAGTTTCATAAGCAAAAATAACAAATAATTTATTCTCAGTTTATACATCTTTACTTACAACCTTGATTTTTAAGTGCAGTGCGAGAAATTTGCTCTCAAAATCTTTTTTTGTTTGCGTAATGAAGACACAAATATACCTTCAAACTATACACTATAAAAAAAAACAATATGAATTATTATTGGGCAGTACCTGCTTTCTCTCTTGTTCTCAGTCTCCTCATCACACACACACTGAAGCATTGACGGTGAACAGATGAGCATGTCGTAATCTTGGCGTTGCACAATATCTTTGCTGCATCAAAGTAAAGTTATTTTCAGTCATAAAACACTGAGGTACAGACCTCTGCGACATCATGCAGCATGTAGAACATGCTGAGATTTTCCCTCACTGTCCCTCCAAAAACAGACAACAGGATGAATGGTGGATTGTGACTGTGCCAATATTACTTTTTTCATCTGTTTCCCACCTGTTTAAGAGATGAAAAAAATCCCAAACAAGCATTTTTTCCACCTGTTCTTAAGTCATAAACACATAAGAGAAACAATTTAGATCATACTTTTTATTCAGAGCTATTTTTCTCACCGTTAGGCTTCCCGTTGATTGTGGTCCTGAGCCACATCAATAACTGAAATTAATTATTGTCACGGGAGTTCACGGTTAGGATCCAAACGCAATACCACAGGAGACAGAGTCCGATGTAACAGATTTTATTTTGAAGGTGTGGAGCCCGTGGTCCGACACCGGAGGGCATGTGGATTGACGGTGTGAGTCCCGCGGCTCGACACTGGAGGGCTGGTGGCTCGACACCGGAGAGTACGCAGATCGACCAGTACTCTGCACCCGTAGCAGAGAGGAGAGAGACTAGTTCAGGAAGATACACCGGGGTTCAACTCACGGAACGGCAGCGGCGGCTACCGAGGCAGAAGACAACACGGACTGACAACCCAGGCCTGCAAGACCAGGGTTGATATGCTGCCGGGTAACGAGCCAGATTGTCCGCAGCTGTGCATCCATCAGGGCGGTGGCAATGGGAGGAGTCTGGAGGCAGGCCCGAGAAAATAACACCAAACACATGGCATAACAAAACAAACAGGGGAACGACAGACACATGAGGAGATTGGGGGGGAAACAGAGGTTAACACACAATGGGTCAGACAGGGATCCTGACAATTATACTAATTCAGGTCATTTAACTTAACTTTTCCCTCTGACTCATAGACAAAGAAAACAGGATCAACTTAACTGTGACAGGATAATTGAACCCAGTATTTATTTTTGAAATGTCAAAAAAGAAAATAATTCATGTTTTAGTTAAAGCAGAAAAGCATTAAAGCATTTTTAAACAGTTTGAAACACCACAGACTATGTAAAATGTACAGTCTAATTGGAAAATGACACATTTTTGGCAGAAGGATTATTATCCAGTTGAGATATGATTATAGTGCCTCAGCATTGTTTTATTCTTTGTGGAGAGCCCTGTAATGAGAAGAATTGCACAAGAGAGATGGGCTTGGGTGGATGTCGGTCTGCAAATATACTATGCAGTAGAGTCCTATTAATCACTGTTGATTACATGAAAATGAATAAGATTGTTGTCTCCCTGCTTGGCACAAATCGAACACTTCATGTTTCCTTGCCACCTGCAATACTACAGTTGAATGGAAAGCTCTCTGCCACCATCAATAACACAATAGTTTAGCCTCAGAGGAAAATGATAAATGCACTGGCGTTCCCTCAGACCCTGATTCAGCTGACCATTTATTATAATATTTCAGCAACTACTGTAGAAGCGTGAAATGAGGATGGAGTCAGGACGAATCGGAGTTTGCAATCCAGCGGGAATCGTTTAATGCACAGTCGAACATGCGAGGTGGCATATGGAGACAGATTCCAAATCTAACTGTCTGACCAACTCTTTTATAAACCTAACACACGCCTTTTTCAGCTGTGGTTCATCAATCAAACCTGTCTGTTCAATTCAAACAGGACACATCTGGGCTTCTAATCTGGGAGGGTTCCATTTCGTTTTTACAGAGAACAACTCTATGTATGGTGTTGTTTTCGTCCTTTTGAGAGATTAATCACACTATCTGTCTGAGGGAGGCATTTCCCGAAAGCTAACAGAGACAGAACAATTTCCCGATATCTCCTTCGAATTCACAATAACACGTTACGTAACTTGTTTTTAGTTCAAGTCCAGTTCAGTTATAATGCAGATTTTCTCCTACACATCCCTCCTCTGAGGGTTTCTTAACCCTCATCCTAACTTTTTATAACTTTTGTCAATTTGCGAAACTGGAACCTAAAATTTTGATCCCTGCCTTCATTGCAACAACACAAGTGATTTTTGTAAATTATATGTGATTGATTATATACCAATACAGTAACAATACAATACAGAACATTTGAGTTCGTAAGATAATTCAAATAACATCATTCAATGCTCAGATTCACCTTCATATAAGGGCGAAAAAACCCACAGATTGCATTGCAGGAAAAACTCCCTTATGGTCCTTCCCCGCCAAGCGACCACCTTTTTGGTATGAAGTGAATCTGTTCTTGCTTACAACCATGTATTAACAGATACATCACACATTTAATTTCTGCAAAATATTGAACAATGTTTCAGTATTCATTAGATGCAATGTCTGTGATAAACCTATATGCTATAATACTTGTGCACTGATTATATAAATCATGACTATGAATATACGTGAATATAGAAATATCTGATTACAATACATTCAAATTTATAGTGAAACAGTTTGAACAGATGATAAAACATGTGACGTGGTGTTTCTTGGACGTGTGTACTTTCAACAAAGTTCGGGCTCTCGTTCTTATGGTGAGTTGCCCCCAAGTCCTGTTTCCCCCATGTCCTCTGAGTCCTCCAGATAATCCGGAATGGGAAACAGGTCCGGAAACAGGTCCGGTCGTCCAACCACCATTTGAGCGAACTGGGCCTTTGTCCCTTGCTCCATCGTCATCATGTTCATCATCTGAGCCAGTTGGAGATTTGCCATGACACCCATCTGTTTGTCCATGCTCCTCTGGCACTGTCTCCTCAGGATGGGTACGATGCAACATGCCAATAGAAAAGCCACAATTAAAACTATTAGTGCGCCAATTCCTGCTTTTACCAACACAGACCCCCATTGTCCCAAAATTTGGTCTAACCAATCCCATGACCACCCCCCCTTGCCAGCGTTGTCCTTAACTTCCTGTCTCAAACCCCGAATTTTCCCCATTGCAACAGCAAATGTCCCATCAGGTGCAGTGTTATTGGGAATGAATGTACAACACTGTTTCCCAAACATTTGACATACCCCACCTTTTTCAGCTAGAATCCAATCTAATGCTTGTCTGTTTTGCCATGCCATTGTACTGGTCTGGTGTAGCTGCTCACCCAACCCCTTAAAGGCCTCATTACTGTAATTCAGGTACCTTTGCTGATTGTAGTAGATATAATTGATCCAGTTAACGTTTTTGTTGATAGTAATCCAGGGTAATATAGATTCAAATCCTGCCTTAATCTCATCTTGTGCTTTAAATTCCTTTGGAATCCCTTTAGGCTGTCCTATAGCGTCTAACTGGATACTTTGGTCCAGCGTGGATTGTCTCTTATACCTACGCTTCTCGTCGGGCACTTCCATCATTTTAATTGTTTCCCCTGCCCCGTTATATATTACCACTACCGGTAATCTCATTCGAACTAACGCGCACAGCCCTACCCATCTGGGCGGCAGAATATTTAGTAAAACATTTTCACCACACATCCAATAGCTGTCGGCTATTCCTGTTGTCTGTTCACTCAACAAATGAAGAGTGGGAATGGTCATAGTTATGTTATCACAGTTTTGGTCAAGTGGTATTGGGTTCTCATACCATACTGGTCTCCTGATGAACAAAGAAGTCATATTAGCCTGTGGGAACCAGGACACCACCCAAGTTACTTTACAGTACACGGTAGTATTACCTAAGTCAACCCTTCTTTTGTCTGACGCAAATCCACCACTGGCAAAACATTCATATTCTTGTAATTGATCTACTTTATAATTAGTGGGAGGCTCGTTCTGCGTTGTGGAAATCATAAATTCTGCACATGCATTTCGTAGTTGATATTCAGGATACAGATCTAAATAGTTGTGCTTCTTTTGGGATCCATACAAGAGTCTACATTGAACACCACACATAGGAAGTCTGAAGATTGAAGCCAACCCTTCTCTGGGGATGAATCTTCCCTCTCTGCATTCATGCTGTTGTGTCCTTGCGCACTCTTTGAAAGTATGCTTTTCCGCGACTACTACAGGCAATGTTGTTGGAGCTTCTGAGCACATTATGCATTCAATAGAGGTCATCTCTTTTACTGAGTACCATGCCCATCTATACCACCCATTCTGATTAGCATGCTCCCAGTCTTCATCTTCTGTTATTCTAACACTTCTCTGCATTGGCTTGAATTTTCTCCCTGAGTCTTCTACATCATCTACCATTCTGTTCCATCCCTCCTCTTGGTCATGACTGTCATAATTATCATAATCATAACTCATGTTTTTACCTATTTTTGTAGCTCCTTCGGCTCTCTTTACCGTTGGAACAATAGTCGAGTTCGTTACCACTACATTAGGAATTACTGTCGTGTTCATCGTGTCTACTTGTTTTCCAGTTGTTGTTACTAATGAATGGCTTGGTTTTGTGCTAACCTCACTTGGCACTGTCACGTGCACAGGAGTGCTTGGAACTTTGATTGGCCATGGTTTTGGAGTAGTTGTAACGGCGGTTGTACCGCTGCTCAAATGAACTCTTAAGGTTGTAGTGATAACGGTTGTTACCTTTATCTCACTCTCAGACTTAACTGGCTTGGGGGTAACTGTATGGTTATCATTATTGTCGATAGGGTTCATCAATGGTATAACTGTTGGATTGGTTTTGGTTATTTCAGCAGATGGAGTTGTACCTTTTGTTTCTTTATTTATCAATTTGGCAGTTACATTTTGGTCTTCTATCACCTCTTCCCATCCCCACATGGGGTGAAGTTGTCTCTTTCTACGTATTTTAGCATGCAACTGTCTAAACACTTGATGTGCTGGTTTGAGCTTTAATGACAATGCTGGCATAGGTCTCGGTCTAACATGGGATGGAATATATGTGGTTGCATCGTACTCAACTGATTCATGGTATCTGGCTCTCTTCCAGGATGGCTGAGTCATCATTTGGCCGCTGTCCTGCATGCTCTTTGACGTCATCGCAGGTTTCTCCATCGTCAGCGTCTCCTGTCCCATGCTTCCCGACAGCATCCATATCAGAAAGCTGATTAGTTTCAACATTTGTTCCAGGCTCACCTTGTTTGTCATTTTCTTCTGACTTTACACCGTCCTTATTTTTGTCTTGGACTTTCGTGCAATGACTCAGGTGATACCACGTTGTACTTCCCTCGACTTGGACAGCTGTTGGCGTCGCTCGCACCACTCTGTAGGGACCTTCTCGTCTTGGCTCGTGCCACTTTCGTCTGAAGACTTTAATGTACACGTGGTCCCCTGGAACCACTGGTTTCTCTGGTTTCTGGTCAGCCCCCGGCTCCTTTCCTTTCTCCTGTAAATAGATGGATCTATGTATGGCAGTTAGTTGCTTCATATAGTCCTTTAACTCTATTTGCAGTTGCTCAAGTGGGGGCCCCTTGTAGGGTCCCCTCAGTTGAGGTGCTGGCATAGGTCTGCCTGTTAGCATTTCATGCGGCGTTAAGTGCGTGCTTCTGTGAGTTTGCATGCGATAGCTCATTAGCGCAAGTGGCAATGCATCTACCCAGTTTAGCGTGGTACTAGCACAGATCTTATTCAACTTTGCCTTTAGCGTTCCGTTAATCCGTTCCACTAACCCTTGGCTTTGTGGATGATACACGGCGCCCAATCTCTGTTTGATTCTCAACTGTTGTAAAATCCCCTTGGCTATTTTCTGCACAAATGCAGAACCATTATCTGAGCTTATTTCTGATGGTATGCCAAATCGTGGTATGACTTCCTTAGTCAGAAATTTAATAACTGTGTCAGCTCCTAGGTTCTTTGATGGAGTTGCTTCCACCCAGCGACTGAATCGGTCAATTACCACTAGCATATATCTCTTTCCATATGCTGATTTTATCATGTCCACATAGTCTATGACTAAGTGTTTAAATGGCCCTTCTGGGACAGGGATGTGTCCCACAGGTGTTTTTATGCTTTTGCGCACATTATTTTGGGCACAGATTTCACATTGGTTCAACACTTCATCCACCATTGCTTGCATAAATGGTGACCAATATCCTTGTCTCCTCAATCTTTTCAGGACTTCCCCCCTCGAACAGTGATCATCACTGTGCGATTCTGAAATGAGAATGGTCAACAATGCAACAGGTGCTACCAACAATCCTTGATGTGTTCTCCACAACCCCTTATCATCAATTGTTGCCCCCCTTTGCATCCACATGTTATGTTCACTTTGGTCTGCTTTTTGTTGTATCTGGATAATGTCTTCGGGCGTGACTACAGGCTCTAGTGACACCACTGGTGATAGAATAGCTAGTTTACACTTGGAAGCTGCTTTTGCAGCCTCATCTGCAGCATTATTTCCTGTTATAATGTCATCATTCCCTTTCCGGTGTGCCTGACATTTAATGATCGCAAGCCTCGTCGGGCCCATCATTGCTGATATCAGGTCCATTATCTGTTTTTCATGCTGTATTGGACTTCCATCTGTTTTTCTGAAACCTCTCTGTTTCCACAATGCTCCAAAGAGTTGTGTGACGCCTAGTGCATACTGGCTGTCAGTGTAAATGTTTGCGACTCTGCCTTTAGCGAGTCTGCACGCCTCAGTCAATGCTTTTAATTCGGCTAGCTGTGCTGAACATGGCTGATCACAACCTTCAGCTTTCACTGTCACAAAGTCACTGCCTATTTGCTCAATCACGGCAAATCCGGCATGATTACCTAAGTAGTCCCTGTAGCAGGACCCATCCACAAAGTACGTCACATCTGCGTTTATTAACGGAGTAGACTCTAGGTCAGGTCGCAACTTGGTATACTTCATTGTCTCTGCCACACACTCATGTGGCTCTCCTTCAAATTCAAATGGAATAACATTTGCTGGATTTGTAGTTATACATTTCTTTATTGTCACATCTGGATATGTCAAGAGCGGCATGTACTGCAAACACCTTGCTTGTGTCACCACAAACTTTCCTTGGTTTATCAACTCAGTAATTTTGTGATGTGTGTGTATGACTACAGGATACCCCATCGTTACCGTTGCTGCTTTCTCATATGCATAATGCACTGCTGCCAGCCCTTGATAACATGGAGGCCACCCTTGTGCTACATTGTCCAGTTTTGTACTGTAATATGCAATCGGTTGTTTTGGACGACCACTACACGTCTCCTGCATCAATACTGCTGAAACGTACATGTCCTGTCGATTAGATACATAAAGCAGAAATGGTTTGTCATAATCAGGTGTTGCAAGAGCCGGAGCTCTCTGCATCTCTTGTTTGATTGTTTCAAATGCTACCAAGGACTTGTCTGTCCATTGTAACGGAGCTCTTAACGTCTGGGTTCCTGCGTCCTTCATGATTTCTCTTAGTGGAGCAGTTTTTTCAGCATAGCTTTCAATCCACTCGGAACAAAATCCAGTCATTCCTAGAAATGTCATTAACTGGCCCACTGTTCGAGGACGTGGCGCTTTACTCACTCCCTCTAGCTGGGAGGGTGACATTGCAATGGCTCCATGGGAGATCATTCTCCCCAGATACTCTACTTGCGGTTGGCAGTACTGTAGTTTTGTCTGAGAGGCTTTATGTCCTCCTTCTGCTAAACTCTGGAGTACTTTGATTGAGTCTCGATGACAATCATCGATTGTAGATGAGCAGATCAACAAATCATCAACATACTGTATTAATGTGCTATTAATAACAATATTTTCAAGATCCTGTCTCAAAATCTGATTAAACACGTGAGGGCTATGCTTGAAGCCCTGTGGAATACGTGTGTAACTGAGTTTTCGTCCTCTGTATGTAAAGGCAAACAGATGTCGAGAGTCTTCAGCCAATGGAATGCTGAAGAATGCTGAGCACAAATCAATTACTGTAAAAAATTTAGCATTATGTGGCACATTCGTGAGGAGTGTATGTGGATTTGGCACCTCTGCTGGCCAATCTTGTACTACATCATTTACTGCTCGCAAGTCATGCACAAGTCGATATTTTGATTTGTCATTTTTTGGCACTGGTAGTATGGGAGTGTTGCAGTTGCTGTATGTCTCAACCAACACTCCTGCGTTTATCAGACCTTCAATTGTCTTACTTATCCCTTCTTCAGCTTCAGGCTTTAAAGGATATTGTGGGCGATACGGCAGTTTCACGTTTGGTTTTAATTCAATTTTTACAGGATTGGCAGACTTTACCAACCCTACATCACTGTCATGTTTTGACCACACTTGATCTGGCACGTGCGTCAACATGTCTTCCATAAAAGTGTTTCTGCTTTCTTCACTTTTAGTTGCTGTTTTTAGTATTTTTCGCGTTGGTATCGTTACTACCTGCGGTTTTGCCATCATTGATGTTCCACAAAGGATTTTGATCATCTTTTTATCTTGTGATGAAAAAATGAGTGGGTTGTCTGTTTCTTGCCACTCAATCTGTGTAGCAACATGCATCATTGGACCGAGGTCTTTTGATTCAAACGGTTCATTCACCAATAGGGTGATATGTGGAACCGACTCTGGTACAGCGTACCACTCTGAAATGAATGAATTTGGTTGCACGCTCAGTGCTGCTCCCTGTTGGCCTACTACAATATCCTGTGTTACCAACTCAACAGTCACATTTTTCGTTTTCTCATCCCATTTCTTCTCAAATACCGAACTGCATGATGCATCATAGAACATTGTGCAATGATAGTCAGATAATGGTTGCTTTGCTTCTGGGATTTGGGCTCGAATTAGTTTTTCCCATTGGCTGAATACCTTTGTTATAGGTTCCATAACATCACCTAGCCAATAAACTTTTGCACATTCAGATTGTGTGTACATTTGAAAATCCAATCCGGATCTATCAACAAATACTCCATCAGGTGAACACCAGACTTTTATTTGTAATTTACACAGTGCATCCCTTCCTAACAAGTTGATTGGAGTTTGATCAGATACTAAAATTGGAATTTTAGTTTCACCACCTTCAGTTGTTAATCTCACTGGAGCTGTTATTGGAATCATTTGTGTCATTCCCGAGAATCCTACTGTTTTAACAAATTTGCCTGACAAGGGGAGGTGTGTGGCATATTCTGGACTTACACATGTATAAGTAGCTCCAGTGTCAACCATCATCGGTGTTGGCTTGCCTTCTAATTGAACCTGTAGCATGGGTTCTTTATCAGCTCCTATGGTGATAATTGGATGCTGACCCTCCCCGTTAGGATTCTCTGGGCACCCCTAGTAACCATATTTCGGACCTGCCCATGGATTGACAGGACCTCTACCTCCACGTTGCATGGACTGAGACCCGCGACCCCCCTCTCTCCACTCTGTGCCTGGCTGTGGTCTCGGACAGTTGGCTCGGAAATGGCCTGTGTCTCCACAGCCCCAGCACTCCCTCTGTGGCGGACGTCTCTGTCCATTCTGGAAAGAAGGTGGTCCTCTTTGACCTTCCCAGCGAGGGCGAGTGAACGGAGGTCTCATTGCTCCATTTCGTTGTTGTGGATTTGGCTGTTGTGAATAAACATTGACAACAGCGGGTGGCTGCACAGGTGATGGTTGTGCGTCAGGTGCAGTTGGCATTGCATGGTTAGTAGTGTCATTTACCATTGGAGCTTGCGTCTTTATTTTACTTTTATTTTGCAAGTCAGTGAGTTGCAGCTGTGTTAACTTTCGCTGCAAATTCCTCTCTTGTTCTTTAGTTTTCTCCTCATCCTTTCTGTATTTTTCAATCGCGTGTACCACGTGGTCACGGAATTGTCTGTGAGGCATTGAAGTCAGTCCCACCACATCCTCCAGTCTGCTCTGCACCGGAGTTGGCAGGGCTTCAATAACTGCATTCCTGAACAAAGTCATTAGGACAGGGCTGCTCTCAGCCTCTTCCTCTGTCTCCTGCTTCCATCTTTTCAGCTGTTTGTTAATATATCCAGCTGCATTCTCAGTCTCTGCCAGAGGTTCCCCCTTTAATGATTTGGGATCTATTTTGGTAGGGTATTCCCCCCTCAGGGCCATCCATAACTCAGCTCTGTATGCATTGAGCTCAGTTCCGTCTGCCATCGGATTAGCCATCCAAGTATTTCCGCTATTGCGCAAAATATTCTCCATCGTGGATACTCAATCAACGAATCGGAGTTTGCAATCCAGCGGGAATCGTTTAATGCACAGTCGAACATGCGAGGTGGCATATGGAGACAGATTCCAAATCTAACTGTCTGACCAACTCTTTTATAAACCTAACACACGCCTTTTTCAGCTGTGGTTCATCAATCAAACCTGTCTGTTCAATTCAAACAGGACACATCTGGGCTTATAATCTGGGAGGGTTCCATTTCGTTTTTACAGAGAACAACTCTATGTATGGTGTTGTTTTCGTCCTTTTGAGAGATTAATCACACTATCTGTCTGAGGGAGGCATTTCCCGAAAGCTAACAGAGACAGAACAATTTCCCGATATCTCCTTCGAATTCACAATAACACGTTACGTAACTTGTTTTTAGTTCAAGTCCAGTTCAGTTATAATGCAGATTTTCTCCTACACTACAAGGCGCTATCGTTAATCACTGTTAGACTGCAGATAGGCAGGGAGGAATCACAGAGAGCAGGAGAGCGGAGGAACTGAGGTTGGGTGACGGACGAGGGGGGAGGAGGGCGGACAGAGGAGGAGGAGGAGGAGGAATGGGTTTGGGGAATGCCACTTCTCATTGGGGAAGCTGTTGCTCATCTGTCGTGGGCTCGTTGGGGCATGGCTAAAGGCTCCCGTTCAGTCAAACTACTCTCCTGTACGCATGACATTTCAATTACACAGCCAGCTCTCATAGTTCCTCTCTACAGCCAGATAAGCCCATACGCCAAATGCCACACACAGCATGGACACACACACGCACACACACGGAGGCACATGCCCCACAGGGGTTGTTTGTTTCATAGGTGGTGACTGTCGGCAAGCTTTTTGTTGGTCAGCACCACCTCAGCATGGAGTTAATCAAGTGTTACAGTGAAAATCACAGACATGTGTCAACAATACAACAGTGTTTACAACCCCTGATGGGGTAAGTTAATGTAAAGCTAATTTAGATATCATTTGAAATATGTGAATGGAAACTCAAACAAACACAGGACTTTGATCCAGGAGGTCACTGTTTGTGTCCAGTGTGAAATCAAAAGTCAAAGTTCACAAATTTTTATTTATGTTCGTGCCTCAAAGGCTCTGAACTTTTTTGTCAACAGACCGAAATGTGAACAAAGAATTGAGGTGCCTTGTGTGCTGTGGAAACACTCTGGGGACAGAATGGCTTTCTGGGTTACGTGATTGATGAAACTAGACAAAGGCATCTGAATCCCTTGGTATTGTTTACGTGACGAGCAAGCAATTAAAACAAAAGCAAAGTCCTAAGATAACAGCACAACTGGTAGAGAAATAGACAAAACCTTTCTGCTGGAGCTGCATTTCGTTTTTGTGGTACTGTTTTTCCATATTTTCACAGAAAAATATATATTTGTCTAATTTTCTAGAAATAACTTTGTGGCGAGAACAGTTCATTTTCAACTGTCATTGGACATCTTGCAGGATTTTCAATTATTAACATACAGTATTTGTCTGCCGATTGTTTTGTCATAGTCGATTAAGAAAACAAAAAACTAAGAAAATACAAATGCCATCTTAGGTTGAGAGTTACCAGCGCTTGTCAGTTTCTAATATCCTCTTGAATTGATTTACATGAAGGTATTGATTTATTTATTTTTCCTATTTTCTGCAAAAAATATTTTTTTGCACCATTGTCTGGAAACAATTTGCACCAAGTCTATTACAAATATGTACAATGATGTATTTTGACGAAATTATATCTAAATTAGTACATGTCATATGCCCGAAAAAAAACAAATATGGCTGCTGAAAGTTGTTGACCCAAGGGACAACATCTGGGTCTGAAAAGTGAAGCCAATGAAGAAGTGCCTTAAACTTTCTTTCTTTCTAATGGCTGGCAGGAGAATCCTCTGGTTGTATTGAATTCTATGAGAAAATGACTACGTCGCACTTTATTTATTAACTGAAGAAACATTAACTTTTACAATCTCAATTGCTAGTTTTAAGTCTTCTTAAATACACTGTTACGTTCCCCGTTGTGGCATCTAAGGGGATGCGGGGAGTAACGTTGTTAATGTTCCCGGGAAGAAGAGAGAGAGTATTGCGAGGGTTTCAAACAAAGAGATGTTTATTCGCTAACATAAAAAACACTACCCTCTGCTACTCAGAGGGCGACACAAAATGAGGGATGACAACAGCCCACACGGCTGTACATGGAGCGATCCACGCCACACTCCTGTTCAGCGTCTCAGCGCAGCTCCGGACCAAGAAGGATGTCCTTCCGGAGCTCCTCTCCATTTAACCAACATCTCTGATCGACTTCCACCTTGAAGGGACGTGAGAAGTCTGGAGCCGCCAACACCGGAGCACTGCAGAGGAGAGACTTGGCCGCTTTAAATGCATGACCGCATTCACTGGTCCACACAAATGGAATAGCCGGGCTACACAGGTTAGTTAGGGGAGTCACGATCACAGAGAAATTTTTACAAAAACAGCGATAGTAACCAGCCATTCCCAAGAAACGGCTAAGTTCGCGCCGGGTGGTTGGGGCTGGATACGCCAATATCGCCTCAACTTTCGCCTCCACTGGGCGAACCTGCCCATGGCCCACCTGCTCCCCCAGGTAGGTAACCATCGCTTTACCAAACTCGCATTTTGCCAGATTCAAGGTCAAAGATGCCTCGGCAAGCCGCTGGAAAGACACTGAACTGAATGGCTTCCAATGGTTAGGCCAGCACCTTACATGACAGCTCCTTGCCATGTGTGAATATGTCAATGGGTGAATGAGCTGGAAATTGTAAAGCACTTACACAACATAAATGTGGTCCATTTAATTCAATTATAATTCAATTTATTTGTACAGCCTAATATCACAAATTGCCTTTGAGAGCTTTACAATCTATGCCTTATTTATACATTTTCATTAATTAACCTAGTAGTTCACAGCAGTGTTTTTCAACCTTTTATGAGCAGCAGCACATTTTTTACATTAAAAAGATCCCGCGGCACACCAACAACCAAAAAAGTTACAAAATGACACCTTTGAGCATAATACTGCATATACGCCATGGTGTTAAACTCAATCCTAGGCAGGGACAAAATTAAAAATTGGGACTACGTTGAAGGCTAAATAGAGTCACCATTTAATAAACAGAATAGAAGGTACATTGGACAAAGTGCAAAAAGAATACATGTTTTGGTAGGCTACATTATTTTATGCATATGTGCCAGAGCCAGATGTTTGGCATCTTTTCTTGGCTGCCAGTTCATTAATGTCTGGAGTTAGGTTCTGTGGAAACCCTCAAGATGGAGTGAAGGTGTGCATTAGTGAGACTCCTGTGTGGGTTTGTGTTCATCTTCATCACAGAGAAAAGCTGCTCACACAGGTACGTGCTTCCAAACATGCAGAGCATTTGAGCAGCATGTAGGCGGAGTTCAGGCATCGTTTCGGGGATGAAGCTTGGAAACTGTGCAGTGTCCTCAGAGTCATACTTTGCCTTGAGTGTCATTACACTGGAGGTCTATCAGCTCCACAGGTGCTCTTTCCACGTCAACAGCAAACGGATTGCTGAGCAGTTAAAATTTAAATATCTGAGCTGCAAAGTCGGCAAATCGCCGAGTGATCTCCGTGCCAAGTGCACCCAGTTTATCAGCAAAATGCGCAGTCGGGAACACAGTGGTGGAGACTTTTACTGCCTCACACATGTCTGTGATCATACGTCCCCGTCCCTGAAGCTGGAGGTTTAGCGCAGTGAGATGCTTCGTTATGTTGCACAAAAAGCCAGCTAACATCGCCACTTTTCGTCCCGGAGCTCTGTGGTGTGGCGGGCCAGTTATGATAAATATATGATATTTTCTGGCGGGCCGTTGTACCGAGGGCCGGATATATGCCGACAAGTTAATGACAAGTCTCTCAATGTGTTAATCCATAGTCGACTTGTCATCTGGGTTACTTTGTCCAGGGCCCAGTTCAGAGTCTGCATTTTTTCCTTTTCAAATATTTCTCCATCGTTGTTCGTCTCGTCACCGCAACCTCTCCCGCCTGTCATTTCATTCTACTGTCCTAAATGAACACGTCATTACTGCGCTACCTACTGCCACCCACTGGCATGGAAGAGTATTTAATACTGAGCCAGACACTATATTGCAGCTCAGACGCTCAACAATGGCAAAGTATTTGCAACAACTAAATAATATTTTTTTGGACTCATTAAGTGAAATTGGACATTTTCCCACGCCACACCTGACGATCTCTCACAGCATACTGGTGTGCCGCGGGACAGCGTTTGAAAATCACTGGTTCACAGTATGGCACTCTAATGCCAATTTAAAGCATACAACATACTTGGTAATAATGAACTGCACAACATGACAATTCTCCCAGCAAAAGATTGTCATACATATCGTGGCCTATTACATGTCCATAACTCTATGACAATTACTTAAACAATCCTCAACAGTTTAAACAAATGAAAATACTCAATATGTATCAATCCAGTGGCTCCTGCCTTTCCTGTTGGCTTTATTGCCATTATTTGCAGCTTGAAGATATACAGTATCTCTGTTTGAATTAGCTTGTGTTACTTGCCAGGAGGTAAGTGGGTTACACGGTGCTGATAGAGGTCAGTATTGGGACATCAATTTCCCACAGTCTGTTTGGATTTGGCCATAAACCTTCAGCAGTCCAGGCATAAAACGAATTGTACTATATGCTCCTTCTTGTCAGCTGATGAATTTAATTCTACAGGCGTATGCTCAGTTGCTGCTGCTAAACATTTAAGTAGCTCATTGTGTCACAACATGTATCACCCTAGGGACAGAGTTATTTTGCATCCTGTCAAAATAAAGAACACGATAAAACAATAAAATAAAAGCAGCTATGTTGGTCGATAAAGACTAAGAAATATAAACTTAAATGCCAAAATAACAATTGTCATCTGAGGATTACAAATATCCACACCACATTTTATAATAAGGTCACCATATCTTTAGACATACATGTGTTGCATGCATTAATGAATGGAAAGACTGAAGGACCACCCTCACCACCATACACGTAAACCAAGTATCCCGTTGCCAAGCAAGCTAATAAAGGCACTAGAAAATAAGCCTTAAGGGCATCTACAAGGTAAAGACGGCCTAATAAAAATATCTTATTGCTTTGCCTGATTATCATCATTTCAATGCCTTTTAATTTTCTTTTCATGACAAAGTCCAACATCGTGTTCATGATGGCCAATTAACTAATTGGGAAAAAGGATTATTTCACTGCCAAATCAGTCGTGACTGATGTATTTTTTGCTGAGAGTTATATGGAAGGATCTCTCCGCTTAGCTAAGTATAACTCATTATTACCCCTTTCACAGCCGTTTGCATTTGTATGTTTTTTTACGACTGGAAGGTTGGCAGGGTTAATATTTCAACTCAGAGGTGAACGCTTTTCATAAGGCAGCCTTCTTGTATAGTGCTCTCTTATTGAATTACAATCTCCTGACTAAATTATTTTTCTAAATGCTGCTATGCACATTGCCTACATGGATGCAATAAATTTACAGATCCGCTAAAGATAAAGTTTGATGTGGTGCCATAATTAAACTTAACATCAGTTGTGGGCCGTGTGTTTTATACCTGGGCCTTCAGTGCTGTCATACTACAGTTGAACCACCTGCTAATAACCTCATTATAACCTCAACACAGCTACGGCTTATTTTTTTTCGTGTAAAAACCTCATATTCATATAATACTGCAACATTTGACAAGTGAAATTAAATGTTACATGAAGCTCAACACCTATGAGGGCGACAAATACACTAACTGTAGAGTGCAGATACATGAATACGTACAAAACTATAAAGGATGCAGGTCTGTCACTATTACACAGCATGACAGGATGCTGTGTCATTAAAGGACAATGCATATCGTCAAAATCAATGGAATTAACACAATGACAAAAACAAACTCACAAGAACCAGTCACATATTTCTACGACAATAAAGCAGGTAGAATAACATAAAACCCAAATAACACGATTCAACAGGCCTCTGAACATTCCAACAAAACTGCGGCGCTAAAACACGCATTCCGCCACATACTCAAGAGCACCATCTAAATATTATTCACATCAGAGGGAACAATATTAACCATATCATAAAAATGACACAATAGAAAAATTAACAGTAGTAACGCTACTGCAGATTTAAAACAACAAAAGCAGTTCACTTACCAAAGCTGCTGTTCACTATTTAAAGACAAAGTCCATCTTCCTTTCTTTGATTACAAAATGTTCAATGACACGGTTGTACAGTACATGGGTTCAGTTCCAGTAAGAGGTCCTTCTCAATTCATGGACGCCAGTGATGACAGTCGAGCCTCCCCAGTTGTACTTCTTGAATGCGTTTGAGGGCTGAAAATGTCCGCCCGACAGAGGCAGTAGATATTGAGATTGTCACTGCCAAACCGCTAAAAATGTAATGTCATGTAAAAACGTCTTAAATATCTTTAAACTTTAACTCTTACGACTACAAAGTTCTGCTAGCTAGTTTCACAACAGTCACACTAGCCCACTGACCAATCAAGCCGCACGTTAATGCTGACGTATTTGTAGGCCAGCTAGAAGGCTCTGACACGTCAAACAAATGTGATTGGTTGAAGACTATGACAATCAGCAATATCATCCCCATTTACTTAAACTGCAAAAGGATTCACTTGTATTTCTGAAGGCCTCCGAGCAGTTCCACTTAATTTTTTACAGCATAGGGGTGAAATGTGATTGGATAAAAGCTCTACTTAAAACAAGCTGCGCTGGAAGCAGAGCAACTGAGGAAGACAGTAGCTGTGCTATGAGATAATAAGCTAATGGGAAAAATATTTAGAATACATGTAGTGTATTTATGAAAAATGATTCAATTCTAAAATAGCTGTGACTTTGGGACTCTGTCAGTGTCTAGGCCAGCAGAGAAGACCTTGCTGGCCCTGATGGCACACCACTGCTTAACGTTAACCTTAATGTTACATTACAGTCATTAGCAGATGCATTTATCCAAAGCGACTTACAATAGGTGTATTAAATATAGGTATTCAAGAGAACTACTAGTCACAAGAAGCAATAAGTGCATCTCCTTTTTTAAACAAACATGTAAGAGCATAAACCAGAGCAAAAGTGCAGTGCAGAAACAAAATGATACGAATACAATAAGTGCAACAAACTAATACGAATACAATAAGTGCAACAAACTAATACAATAAGTGCTAAGTGTATCTGGGTTATACCTGGACCAGGTCTTGCCTCCTGCCGTGGTTGTGTCATACATTGAATGTGCTGTAATTACATTGAATGTGTTGTAATTAACTATCCTGTTCTACACATGAATGCACTTCAGTCCATCCTGGGAGAGGGATCCCTCCTCTATTGCTCTCCCACAGGTTTCTTCCTATTTTCTCCCCGTTAAAGGTTTTTTTTTGGGTCGTTTTTCCTGTTCCGATGCAAGGGTCTCGGGACAAGAGGATGTCAAATGTGTACATATTGTAAAGCCCTCTGAGGCAAATTTGGAATTTGTGATTTTGGGCGATGCAAAAATTAATTGAATTGAATTAAGTGGAAGGCTCAGGGTAGTACTTCTTGAAGAGGTGAGTTTTCAGCCTGCGCCGAAAGATGGGCAGCGACTCTGCTGTTCTGACGTCAGTGGGGAGTTCATTCCACCATTGTGGGGCCAGGACAGAAAAAAGCCATGACCGGGTCGATCGGCCGCAGGGACCTCTGAGCGACAAGGCAACCAATCGCCCCGAAACAGCAGAGCGAAGTGGTCAGGCGGGGGTGCAGGGCCTAACTTTGGCCTGGAGATAGGAAGGAGCTGTTCCAGAGTCTTAAACTGGATGCAAGGTAGCCAGTGTAGAGAACGGAGAAGGGAAGTTGTGTGGGAGAACTTGGCGAGCTGCAGCTTTCTGGACAAGCTCCAGAGGTCCAGTGGCGGGCCGTCAGGGCCTGCAAGGCCTTCTCTGCTGGCCTAAACAGAATCACAAAGCTATATCTATTTTATAATTTAATAATTTCTTAAATACACTACATGTATTATACTTTATAAAAATATTTTTCCCATTATCTTATTTTCTCATTGCACAGCTACTGTCTTCCTCAGTTGCTCTGCTTCCAGTGCAGCTTGTTTTAAGTAGAGCTTTTATCCAATCAGATCTCACCTCTGTGTCTCCAGGTAAGAACAGAGCCAGAGGCCTGCAGACTCACACCTGCAGCCAGTGCAGATTAAAGTGAATGGGGATGATATCGTTGATTGTCATAGTGGTCAACCAATCAGATCTTTAGTTTGACATGTTGGGCGTATTCTTTGACTATCAGAGCCTGCGCGCCGGCCTATAATGACGTCAGCATTACATGCCGCTCAGTGTCCACGTGTAGCTTTCCCGCGAGTTGCAGAGTGTGCTGTGATTGGTCAGTGGGCGAGCACGTGACTATCGTGAAATGAAACTTAACAGCCAGCAGAGGCTGATGGGTAGTGAATCACATCACGCGATGCAGCTCAGCCAATCAAATATGAGCATTCTGACCGAGTGAGTTGCACCATGACACAGGGTGCCGAGAGGAGGAAAGACATTGCAGAGCAGTACGTTCAAGTTGTGAAAGTAAAATCCTATGATCATCTCTTTGGGTCGTGGCTTGTCATTAAGGAATGACAGTGGATCTCACAGCCAGACCACCTGAGAACATTATATTTTCCTGAATTTAGGCTTTTGCATTTACTAAATGCTCGAGCGTGATTCAAACGACTCGTACTGAACCAATACCAATACGAAGACGTACATAGTTACAGCCTTAAAAATGAATTAAAGCTGGGAGCAGCGATGACCGGCCCCTCGCAATATGCACGTCGGGGTGTCGGCGGGACTCCGGCCTGCACGGCCGAGAACGTTCTGTGACCATCAGACACTGCATGCAGGTTTAGAGGATGGCCCCAATATACTTTTATTTAAGTCCATATGTGATACATGTTCCTACCTAATTTCATACATCTAGGTGAAACGTACTGCGAGGGCTGCTTCGTTGAAATTTTGTAGGGGGCGCTATTGAACCGATTTGCCACTCTGAACCAATGAAATCATATTCTATAACTACATTTCAGCCTTGTAATCTACTTACCAAGTTTGCTTATGTTTCGAGCATTTTTAGCCCCTCAAAACACCTTAAATTCCAAGAGGGTTTTTTGTGCGTCTCATCACGTTCCACATTCCTACCAAATTTCATACAGCTAGGTGAAACCCGGTGTTGGGGCTACTCAATAGGGGGCGCTAGCGAGCCAATATTTCATACCGCAGCTGGACACCCCAATCAGACTGCAATTTTCGCAAATTCTGGCTTGCGTGCCAAATTTCACAAAATTCCCAATATCCCAAGCACCTCCTTTTTGCCATGAAAGTGGAAAAATAATAATAATAATAATAATAATAAACATTAGAAATACAATGGGTCCTCCGCTCCGACTACGTCGGTGCTCGGGCCCTAATAAACATTAGAAATACAATAGGTCCTCCGCTCCGACTACGTCGGTGCTCGGGCCCTAATAATAATAAACATTAGAAATACAATAGGTCCTCCGCTCCGACTACGTCGGTGCTCGGGCCCTAATAATAGCTGTGGTGCCACAATGTGGTATAAGGTGGTATTTCAGCTGCAGGACAGCAGTGAAGGCCCAGGTATAAAATGCACGGCCCGCCACTGCAGAGGTCTGATGGCCGATGTAGGGGCTCCGGCAAGTAGTAAGTTGCAGTAGTCCAGGCGGGAGATGACAAGAGCCTGCAGCGTCTCGTTGTCCTGATGTTGTAGAGCAGGAATCTGCAGGAGCGTGTAACCGATGCAAGTTTGCTGAGAACGACAGTTGGTCGTCCATGGTCACACCCAGATTCCTCGCAGTTCGAGTTGGCGTCACCACGGTATCATCAATGGTGAAGGACAGGTCTCGGTGCAGGCAACCCTTCCCCGGAAGGAACAGTAGCTCAGTTTTGTCCAGGTTGAGCTTCAGGTGGTGTGTCGCCATCAACTCAGCCAAGCACGCAGCGATGCGTGCCTCCACTTGAGTGTCACCAGGGGGAAATGACAAGACCAACCGGGTGTCCTCGGCATAAGGGTGGTAAGAGAAGTCATGAGATGTTGTGTGACGTGAGAAGAGAAGGAGCCCAGAACTGAACCTTGTGGAACCCCCGTCACCTGGTAGGACCGACCTGTCAGGTAGGATGCAAACAGGGAGAGTGCAGAGCCTGAGACGCCCATCCCCTCGAGGGTGGAGAGGAGGATCTAGTGGTACACCGTGTCAAACACCGCAGACAGGTCCAGGAGAATCAGGACAGAGGAGAGAGTTTGCTCTCGCGACGTGAAGTGACTTGGTCACTGCAAGGAGGGCTGTCTCTGTCGAGTGACCCACCTTGAACCCGGACTGGTGGGAGTCCAAGGCTGTTCTGGTGGAGATAAGAAGACAGTTGGTTAAAAATGTCAAGTGTTGGTTTCTCAGGGGTTATGTGCTGGGCTATGTCTTGGCCAGTTGCAGTGATTTCCTGGACTTGTCCAGACTAGCTGCTTCTACCTTTTTCAACACATTCCAGGGTTCTGCAACATTTTTGATCAAATGTACCGTTTATAAATATTCTTGTTAATCAGTTTACAATATCAACATCTGTCAGATGTGTACTCTTTCTCTCACACTCCCAGAGCTGCGAGGCGAGGTGGCGGTACTGGCCTGCTAATTTCCCGAAAATGGAAATACTCTGTCCTCTTTCGAATTTCATGCTGTTTCTGTCACTTATCCAGTCAAGCTCACCATTGCCTTGGTGAGTTCCTGGAGGAGCTCGACACATTAGTCTCGCACTTCCATGACGATGGCTTCGCACTCATCCTGCTCCAGACTGATAAGCTAGAACTTTTATATCCTTCCTCTCTTCCTTTGACCTTTACGACTCCTCTTCTCCGTCTACCCACAAGGCCGGCAACCAGCTGGATCTTATCTTCACTAGACACTGTTCTACTGCTAACCTCTCTGCCACTCCCCTCCAGCTCTCTGACCACATTTCATGTCCTACTCTCTCTCCTCTCCCCCACTTACTTCCTCCACCTACCCACATGGTTTCAACCCGTAGTCATCTCCGCTCCCCCTCCCCCGCTGATCTTTCCTCTTCTGTTACCTCTGCTCTCCCTGACCCTGTATCCTTCTCTCTCCTATCCCCTGATACTGATCTTTTCCTCTTCTTTGGACAACAGCTGTCCCTTCACCTCCAGGCCTGCACGGCCAACTCCACTGGCTGTCGGACTCAGTGCGTACTGATAGACGGAGCCTAAGAGAGGGTGAGCATAAATTCTCTCGGAGGACCTTCTTCACTTCCAATTTCTTCTTTCCACTTCTTCTTTCCACGTCCTCCTCTCTATCTACTGCTAAAGCTGCTTTCTTTTGCTCTAAAATCCTAACCTCTGCTTCCAGTCCTAAAAAACTCTTCGAAACTTTCTCTTCACTCCAGCCCCCTCCTACTTCCTCCCTTCTCCCTGATGATATCGCCAACTTCTTTGACAAGGCAAATGATATCCAAAACATTTGAACGCGCTGTCTTTAACCTGTTAACTAGTTTTTGTAATATCAGTTAAGAAATACTTTGTGGTCCCCAAGGTGACATTTTTCTTGGCAAAAGTGCTAAACACAGCTGCAATCAATTTACAAATACGCAGCCAAAGACAAAAAAAATGTAAAATACTGCAAATGCCTTGTGAGATGAATAACTCCATCAATATGTATTCTACACATGAGGAAAGCAATCGTAAAACAATTAAAGCCATAAAATCAAAACAAAATAGTTTAGTTTAGTAATAAGGATTTAACGAGAAAGTAACACTGTGTAAATAAAATATATTCATTCACTGTTAAATAATATGCGCTATACTTGTAAAGCTTATATTGCGGAGTTGTGAGGTCACTGTAAGTAGGTCAAAAACGCCGAATGGGGCATTCCGTCACCCGTTCGTACGATAGAAACAGATACAGTGGCCCTGAAAGTAACACTTGCTTAAACCACCAGATTAGGGCGGAAACTGCCATCTTAGAGTAGGAGAAGAGCTCTTTTTATCTATTCACACAGAGACTTCGAAATAGTTTAGAACTGCACCCTTTTTCTGCACCTTAAGTGTTAACAATATGCTGTACATCAACATTTCACACACTGACGTTCCAGAGAAGGCAGGTCCCGGACGTGAGCCATTGTGGGTGACGTTGCCCAGTGCTCCATCAGGCCATTTGAATGCTAGAAACAAATCCGCCTCTGCTTTGATTTTGACCAATGGCTCCACAAGGAGTACCAGAATGGACACACCTGCGCACTCTGTATAAGCGCCCTTAGGTTTCACTTTTGCACCTTTTGGTCCGTGCACGTTTAACTGCTGGACATAATACTTCTGTCACAAATAAATGTTATTGCTTGAATTGAGCTAAACGCCTCGATCTCAGTCTGTTCACTTGATCTTCATTCATAACAACTGTCAGTAAGCCTAATGCTGTGTTCACACCAAACGCGGCGTAGATTACATACAAAGTCTATGCACAGACACGATGAGACTGGCGCGGCGTGAATTTGCGATGGCGAATTCGCGATGTGATGGACGGGAATTCGTGGGTTGAAATTTTTCAACTTCGGCGAAATATTCGCGTTACGCTCCGGCACGATAGCCTATCAGCGTTGAGTTGCTCCCCCCGTCATCACTGACTTCCTGCCGTTGTTGAATCAGGAAATAAATACTGTAGCCGCCTGTGTTCACCCAGAGCTCTACGATACCTCATATCAACAGAGACCGGACCAAACTATGTGTATACATGTGTGTGTGTAAACCATATGGTACAAACAATGAATAGACGCTGAATGAATAGATCGGCATCATTACGTAGTTGTTTCAGAGTCCCTTTTTGTCGGAGAAGACAAGTACAAGTCGGCATCATTACGTAGTTATTTCGGAGTCCCTTTTTGTCGGAGAAGACAAGTACAAATCGGCATCATTACGTAGTTATTTCGGAGTCCCTTTTTGTTGGTTTATTGCCGTTAAATCACAGCCAAATCAGTTTATTTTGTGTTCATACAGCTGTAGTAAACAGCGACCTGTGGCTTGCTAGACACAGTGAATACAGCTCGATAAAATCCACAGAGCTCCTCTGAACAATATTATGAACCCAGACATGACGGCGTTTAGTTTCCCGGGATATCTGTTTCTTCCACAACACGTACTAAGCAGAAATATAGGTTATTTTTTCCATGGTTAATGGCGGATAGTTGAATGGCTTTCAGGCCGATAAGCCCCACCCCCTCTCCGGCTCGAATGTACACAAATGGTCCCCGGCGAGATCTGCGGCACAATTGACGCGAATTTGCGCCGCATTTGGTGTGAACACAGCATTAGATGTGCAGCCATGGGGAACCCGTTTTCAATGTGCATGTTACGTGCCGTTTTGTGCTTGTGCTCTGCTTACCCTTAGTGTCCTCTTGGATGCCGCCCAGTTCCTGGATGTGTAAATAAAAATATATTCATTCAATGTTAAATAATATGCGCTATACTTGTAAGCTTATATTGCGGAGTTGTGAGGTCACTGTAAGTAGGTCAAAAACTCCAAGCAGGGCATTCCGTCGCCTGTTCGCACGATAGAAACAGATACAGTGGCCCTAAAAGGAACACTTGCTTAAACCACCAGATTAGGGCGGAAACTGCCATTTTAGAGTAGGAGAAGAGTTCTCTTTATCTATTCACACAGAGAGTTCGACATAGCTTAGAACTGCACCCTTTTTCGGCACCTTAAGTGTTAACAATATGCTGTTACATCAACATTTCACACACTGACGTTCCAGAGAAGGCGGTCCCGGACGTGAGCCAGTGTGGGCGGAGATGCCCAGTGCTCCATCAGGCCATTTGAACGCTAGAAACAGATCCGCCTCCAACTTTGCTTTAACCAATAGGCTTCCATCAGAAGAACCTTTAACACCGCATGCGCACTCTGTCTAAGCGCCTTTTAGCTTTTCATTCGCTCCTACAGAGTGAACTTTTCTAGGTCCGTGCACATTTAACTGCTGGACATAATACTTCAGTTACAAATAAGCCTTATTGCTTGAATTGAGCTAAACGCCTCGACCTAAGTCTGTTCACCTGAGTTTTCTCCTCAACATGAGTTTTATTCTCAACAGATGCCAGCTGCCGGGTGATCGAACGTGGCTGTGCTCAATCACTGATCAGTGCTACGGTGGATAAAAGGAGAGGAGCTTCAGAAGGAGAACCTCTTGGGCCAAAACCGCAGCAGTATGTATGGACGTGTGTTTCTGTAGGATCGGTGGATCAGCCAGATTACAGCTGTGTGGGCTGCTGTCGTCGTTGTGCTTGTCAACTAGTGTCGCTCCCTTGCTATAAGAGAGTTGTTTTCTTTTTCTGCCGTGTGAGCAGCTAACCATTTTTCAATAAATACTTATTTTGTTAAACCCTCATCAGTGCTTATTCTCTCTTTCTCCTGGAAATTAACATTGTTACTCCCCACATCCCTTAGCCGCCAAACGGGGAACGTAACCGGTCACAAAACCAGATCTATTAGAAATGCAAGAGATGTGGGCTGTGAATCACAGGTCTAGAACCAGGAAAACACAGGATCCTCAATTTTTGGAGCCAAACCGATAGTATGGACTCAAAGTCAGCATATCTCTGTCCCTGCTGTTTTGATTTCGATATTTTTTGAGTTTTAATCACTGTCTGTTAATTCCCAAGAATGTATATACAGTACTTTAGTAGCATTAAAGCTGGTTAGTAACCGTGTTAGAAAAACACAAACTAACAGAGAAATTACTGTTTAGAGAGATATTATTAAAAGCTTACTTTTAAGCCAACAGCCATGATGTATCATTAAATCAGGCCTGATCCAATGGTGGCAGTTCAGCCACAAACTACAGCTGTGACTTTTAATCAAAGAAATGTCTTTCTTCTCTTCAACTGAGTGTGCATTTGCTGCTAAGCGTCTCTCTGTGCTCTCTGCTGTGTGTCTTACTACCCTCCAATGAAGCCCACAGCTACTACTTAGCCTGTCCAGAGAAGTGGAATATCTATCGGTATTATGAGACCAAACCTTTGATCAAAGGATTTGGGATTATCAAGGACTTGCAATTTAGAGTTAAAGAGGCTGTTGATAGGTTGAACTGCTAAAACCGTTTCAGCTGACAAAGTAGATAAGGCTCAAGAGGAGGGCTGGGAAGAAATACACAATACCGATGTGTGTGTGTGTGTGTGTGTGTGTGTGTGTGTGTGTGTGTGTGTGTGTGTGTGTGTGTGTGTGTGTGTGTATATATATATATGTGTATGTGTGTGTGTGTGTATATATATATATATGTGTATGTGTGTGTGTGTGTATATATATATATATATGTGTATGTGTGTGTGTGTGTATATATATATGTGTGTGTGTGTGTGTGTGTATATATATATGTGTGTGTGTATATATATATATGTGTATGTGTGTGTGTGTGTATATATATATATGTGTATGTGTGTGTATATATATATATATATATATGTGTATGTGTGTGTATATATATATATATATATATGTGTATGTGTGTATATATATATGTGTGTGTATATATATATATATATATATGTGTGTGTGTATATATATATATATATGTGTGTGTATATATATATATATGTGTGTGTATATATATATATATATATGTATATATATATATATATGTGTATGTGTGTGTGTATATATATATATATATATGTGTATGTGTGTGTATATATATATATATATATGTGTATTGTTAAGGTAGAATTTTTACCTCATAACAAAGAGAAGGCCGGAGCCATGTGGCCGGCTTGTGCCGTCGACACACACGCTGCAATAATAACGCTACCAAGACTGGTTTACAATTATAAGGAATTTAATTCCACTGATGTAAGTACGATTACAGTTATACATTGGAGTATATACTCCTATGACATATTAAAACAATAAAACCCCATTTGCAAAAAACTCTACTCAGCTCCTCAGGGTTAAACACGTCTGTCCTCTGCGAGCATCCAGGTGAGAGAGAAAAAGACTTTGAATTAAACCTCCCACCCCTGTTCGACACACCTCCCCTTCCGTCTATCTCAATTGCTATTGGCTACCTTCCAGGAGTGTATTCTGCACTTGGCAGAAGCTTCTGCATGTTTATGTTTATCTTAATTATGCATTCTCAAAACCCTTATGATTATGACTAACTATGAATTATTAATTATGAATTATTAAACACTTTTATTATATCTACTAACTACAGTTTTTTACTCAAATTTCTTACAATTCCCCCCTAACTCACAGTTCACTGTGAGTTAGCTACTCAAATGTAGTTAGTTATTCAAATGTCCCTGGAGACCTCACCCCTACTCAATCCAAGGAGAGGCTCCCTATCTATCTAAACAGAGGCAAACAATTCATGCATACAGATATCATTTCAAGTATTTCTGTTCAGTTCGTTTCAAAATAGAGTGCGTTGAAAATCACTGCCTTCCATGTCTTGGGGCTGGCAGGATCAGGATACAGCCTGTAGGCTAGAGAACACATACTGAGAAGCCTTGACTGTTCTTTTACACGTGACAAAATTACATTTCTTAATCTTTACACCCTAAAATCCCCTTATAACCCAATTAAACAAAAAATAAAATCTCGAGATACTCATCCAAAACAATCCATCTATTTCCCAAACTTCCAACATCTCACTGGATGTTTTAGAAGTCCATCTGGGCCTTTATCAGGTCCTTCAGGATCTCCGAGAGGATGGTCAGGAACCGCTTGTGAAGTTCCGCTATGGCACCGCTGGTGGCCTCATCTAGACTGTGGCCATCAGAAGCTCCAATTCGTCCTCATCCTCGTCACATAACTGGTTGCCTGGACTGGTGTCTGGCTCATCGGTGAAGCAATAAACCCCTGTAGAGGTCCACGGATGCAAGGGAACCCCCATCCACAGACAACTCGGAGGCTTATGACGACAGCACACAGAATAATTACGATTGCCAAAAATGTATGTTTTCACTGGCCAAGCATACTTCCCAACCAGTCGGTGAACGGATTCGTGACACCAGAGTTGTCTGCTAGCTCTTGGCTGAGTGCTGTCAGTCCCTCCAGAGCCCTGGTCACCGATCCATCAGGAGCTGTGTTATTTGGAATGAAAGTACAGCACACAGACCCAAACATCTGGCACACGCCACTTTTCTCTGCTAAATCATATCTAATGCCATTCTGTTCTGCAAGGTCATTAAACTAGTCTTCGCCAGCTGTGCATGCAGTCCTGATATGGCGTCACTGGTGAAGTTTACAAAACGCTGTTGGTTATAGTAAATGTAGTTGATCCAATCGACATTTTTATTAATCATCACCCTCTGAGAGAAAACAGATTCTAAATCTGCTGCTATTGGATTTCCGGCTTGAAAGTCATTAGACACCCCCCTTGGCAGTCTTATGACATCTTATGTACACTTGGTCATCAAAGGCTCCCTTCGGGCCACCGGCATCTCTTTTGGATCTTCTGTTAGCATGTGGGCGTGGAGAGATGAGTTCTCTATAAGTTGCATCAGTGACAGGCAGGATATAGAATGACAATATAAGTTGCATCAACGCACATCTACCGGTCCAATCTTTAGGCAGGATTGGGTATATGGTTCTTCCTCCACACCACCACCATAAATCAGCTCTAGGTGCTGTCTGTCTTAACACACTGTTATATAGATAGTCGCTAGCATTGTGACTGTTGCTACAATTTGCAATAATTTGCAATAATACTACCTACATTGGGCCCCTTAGCTGTATCTGAGACTATACAATCAAATGGACCCTCTGTAACCTTGAACAGAGGTGGGGTATTATATTATACAGGTGGGTAATCTCAGTGTAGCCTCTGACAAGTGTGATGGAGGGGCAAAGTGTCATCAGTAAACAGAGTTAAAATACAACTAAATTCAGAACTTATGAGTCTGAATCTTGAAGGAACTGGTGTTGCTAGGGGTTGCTAGGTCCTGAACACACAATACAATCTGTACTACTGACTTGAAGCCGTCTATTGTACCCACCATAAATTCCCATCTGCCATTCCAGTTTCCACCCCTTACCTCATTCTCTGCGTCAGTCGTATGTCGAACCTGGTCTTTTTACAGGCTTAACAATAATCCTAATGAGCCCTTGTGGGGCAGGACTATCAGTAGCCTTTCCCTGTATTACGTAAAGTCCTCAGTCAGTCAATTTAGGTAAGTCTTAAAGGATTACATCTACCCACCCCCTTTGTACACATCACAGGCATAATATGATAACAGCTTCCCCTACTTATGTGTGGCAGGCCCACACTGGTCAGTTTATGATGCACAAGGTTTTGGACATCCACCCGTAGGTGTGTTCATACTTGGGACAGGAAACTACTTCACAGAAGTCGAACTGGACCGTTGATGTTGTACCTTCTTTGAACATAAGAGTGAGAGTTACATTTTCATAGGTGAGTGTCGTCAGAGAAGCCTCTCTACGTGGTCTGAGATCGGTTTGATTAGCTACTGAGGCTAAATGTCGAATCCTGATGTAGTCATGCATGTGATCTGGTTCCTGTCTGTGGTTAATTCCCCATACTAAGAGGGAAACTACTGAACTCAGGAATAAAATAATTACAGACTTCCATAACCCACTGACCCTAGAGTCTCCTACAGGACGCCCTCGCTTAAACTGTGGGGAAAACGTCATCTTCAGTACTGTCTAACCCCTCTTTTGAGGTGTCTTTGGCTTCAAATTTTCCTGTCTGATGTTCAATCCTGTCTCTGCGAGTGTCTCACTCGTTACCTTCGCTGCTGCACAGTGAGTGAGGTGGTGCCAAGTAGCTCCAGTTTTACCTTTCACCTTTACTGCATGTGAGGTTGCCAATACTACCTCCCATGGACCGGTCCACCTTGGTTCACTCCACCTGCGCTCATGGACTCTTATCCACACCAGACTGCCTGGTGACACGTCAGCCTGCTTCCTTTCGTCAGCTGCTGCTTCTGCGTTTGTCACCTGAGAAAACAAAACTCGGCTCATGTTAGTTAGAGCTCCCGTATATTTCTCAATTTCTAGAGTTAGCAAGTCTAGTTGTGGTTTATCATGACGTTATTAAATCTCAAAAATTGTGAGTAGCACCTTTACTGAAAACTATTCTAAATGTGGATCTACAAAAAATGTTTGCCACCTTACCATATCTCCCCTTCACCTCGATATCTCTGCTGTAAGGGATCACATGGCAATCATCTATGTATCTTGGCTATACACTGAACCTCCCCATGGTCCTGGTGACAGCATGGGCATCTGTTGATGTCTCATGGGAGGAGGTCCAGCTGGACCTGGTCGTAGGTACTGCTGATGTTGTGGTGGGAACGGAGCATGTTGTGGTGGTGCATTGGGCTGTCTTCCTCTTCTTTTATGTGGGCAATCTCTCTGCCAATGACCTTCTCTCCCACATACGTAGCACTGTCCTTTACTTACAAGACCCCCATGCCCCCCTTTATCATTACCTCTCCCTCTGTTGGATGCACCACTTCTGCATCGGGGTGGGGGCTGATTGTACACCACTGTGTGGGCTGGTACTGCTGGATTTTGTTGCTGCTGGGCTTCTGCTGCTCTCATCTGTTTCTTGGCCTGAAATTTTCTACTGATTTCTCTGTCGATCTCTGCTACTTGAAGTTTCAGCAGCCGCCGCTGCATTCTCCTTATCTCCTCGTCTTCTTTACTTTCTGCTCGTCTTTCCTCTATCTGCTGTTGCAAATCTTTTCTGATGCGTTCTACTTCTGTTACTTCACATTTTAGTCTTCTTACCAGTGCTCCTACTTCCTTACTCTGCTTCTTTAATGTAAACATTATGCAGCCTAGGAGTATTCAAATGTGTGTATTAAATGTGCATGCTTGTCATCACATGAATCAAAATCAACTCACCCTCTGTGCTGTATGGCGTGTGGCCGTTGACTCCAAAACTGGGATCCACTGCTTCACTTCCCAGATCTGGACCCACTCAACCACGCACCTTGACTAAAACAAACACAGAACTGCCAAAAGTTCAGCAGTAAATGTTAGCATACGTCTGTAGTGTAAGAGAGGTCAACGATCTCTCAAATATGTTTGCGCCGTCCGTGTCAAAATTGATTCTTAGGAACGATGTAAAATAGTAAATGTACCAAAATTAGTCAATACTGGATATGTGAAAGAATCTCGAATCCAAAATTGAAGCTAGAATTCCGAAATCAAACTCAACATCTAAATCAGAATCACAATCACAATCCAGTTCCAAATCAGAATTCGAAAGGTTTAAAATTGGAAGTAAAATGAAATTAAAAAACAATGAATAATTAATCAATTAAATATTAAATTAAACTTTAAAATCAATAACTGTGTTCAAAGATATTCAATCAGAAATACCAATGCAAGTCAAACTGTTGAACTGCACTTACACTCTGGTCTGCACAATAATGAGTCACAATTAAGTTCAAGAATTGAAGAACACCTGAAACCATTAATCTTTGTTAAAATGCTGAATTAAAACCAAAGTCAACGACTAAAGTTATAATGCTTAATTAAAACTAAGGTCAGGATATAAGCTCACAGCTCTTAGACAATGAATCTCTGAAAAATTCACAGATTCTAAACACTTATTTACGGTTATCTGCAGTTACTCCTTCTTCTGTTTAATTGTTTTTAAATCTCCTTTTCTTTTGCCTTATGTTTTGATGCTTTTAATGGTTTTATGTGAAGCACTTTGAATGACCTTGTTGTTGAAATGTGCTATACAAATAAACTTGCCTTGCATTGCCTTCTGCGCCGAACCGGAAGTTGTCCTGCGCCGAACCGGAAGTTGTCCTGAAACTGGCTGTTATATACGGATATGCTAACCGCTATGCTAACGACAAAAAACGGAGCTTCTAATAAAGCATACGCACACACAAGTATCACCAAAATCCCACACTTTAATTCCACTGGTACGCTCTCTGTCTCCTCTCACACTCTACTGGTTATTTTCTTTACAAGCACTTTTATTTTTCATACAGAGTACCGCAACACCGGAGCTACACGTAGCTAGCGTTAGCTCCCCACAGCGCGGTTACCGATCATGCAATGTTAATCATTTTAAACGTATTTCCACGCTGCTAAAACACAGACTAGTCACACGTATTATTGGACTTATTTAGTCATCATTTTAAACGTATTTCCACGCTGCTAAAACACAGACTAGTCACACGTATTATTGGACTTATTGTCCGGTTTTATTACACCTTAAATCCTCCGGTTAACAGGCTAATGGCTCCTCCAGACCTGAGTTCATCGTTACGTCTGATCACGAGTTATACACTGCCAGTGTCACCCACTCTCCTCAGTCTGTCTAGCACCACCAAAAGCCCATTATTCTCCGTCTTCTGAATCATCCACACGACCCACTATTTTATCCATTCACAGCCAAAACAAGCGAGAGTGTCTCTCCCGGAGCCGCAGCTTCAGAAGCTAACTCCCGCTAGCCTAGCTTTCTAAGCAGCGTATACTTCAAGACCTGAAACTCGTGGGCTAAACCCGCAAAGACTTGCACCCCTGAGCCGGAATGCCACGAAATCTCAGTCCGCCAAGTTACATACCTGCTTTAAACTAGCTATCTGCAGGCCTAACAATACTTATGTTGGGCCGAAGGAGGCTCCCAGCATGAGCAAAGCAGTTCGCCCGTTCCATAGCTTGTTTGGTTCCAATGTGGTGATTTAATTACACAGCGCTGTCTGCCTTTAATTGATTCTTAGGATCCTTATACTCTGGACTAATCCCTTAGTTCATCATACTTCAGAAAGTAAATCGTAGCTTACCTCAGTGGAACGTGGCCTCCTCCATGGAACGTACCCACCGGCAACGGAGCGTTAGCCGTTAGCAGCGCTTAGCCAAGCAGAAATACCACTAAGATCCTATAAACTACCTCACAGATTTCATGAAACGGCTCTGCCTACCGATATTATGGGCCCAGGATGTCTGCTTGACCAACGCCGCCTTCAGCACACACAGCGAGGCCGGTAAGACTGTCCCTTCGTGTGTTGCCAAATTTGTTAAGTTAGAATTTTTACCTCATAACAAAGAGAAGGCCGGAGCCATGTGGCCGGCTTGTGCCGTCGACACACACGCTGCAATAATAACGCTACCAAGACTGGTTTACAATTATAAGGAATTTAATTCCCCTGATGTAAGTACGATTACAGTTATACATTGGAGTATATACTCCTATGACATATTAAAACAATAAAACCCCATTTGCAAAAAACTCTACTCAGCTCCTCAGGGTTAAACACGTCTGTCCTCTGCGAGCATCCAGGTGAGAGAGAAAAAGACTTTGAATTAAACCTCCCACCCCTGTTCGACACACCTCCCCTTCCGTCTATCTCAATTGCTATTGGCTACCTTCCAGGAGTGTATTCTGCACTTGGCAGAAGCTTCTGCATGTTTATGTTTATGTTTATCTTAATTATGCATTCTCAAAACCCTTATGATTATGACTAACTATGAATTATTAATTATGAATTATTAAACACTTTTATTATATCTACTAACTACAGTTTTTTACTCAAATTTCTTACAGTATGTGTGTATATATATATATATATATATATGTGTGTGTGTGTGTATATATATATATATATATATATGTATGTGTGTGTATATATATATATATATATATATGTATGTGTGTGTATATATATATATATATATGTGTATGTGTGTGTATATATATATGTGTATGTGTGTGTATATATATATGTGTATGTGTGTGTATATATATATGTGTATGTGTGTGTATATATATATGTGTATGTGTGTGTATATTGTGACAGCCCCCGGGGTGGCAAGGGGGTTTCACGACAACACGGACCAATAAACACAACCAGTCGGTAGATAAATGGTGCAAGTGAGGTTTTTACTGAAGATAGAGAGTGGATAGAGGTAGGATAGACACTCAACAATACACTGTCCGCTTTCCAGAGGGATGGTCGGGGTTCACTTCCACGGTTCGGTGCACAACGGGTATTCCTCATACGGTCCAGGGCGCGGGCAGGAGCAGGGTAGTCGTACAGGCAGGGGTCGGGAGCCGGGCGGGTAGTCAGACGTTCCAGGGTGATCAAGGGGTAAGCCAGTTGTCTCCAATGCGTTTGCTGTGTCTCCGTCTCTTTCCACTCCTACTCTCTCCTAGTTTCCTGTGTCCGGGGCCCTTTTATAGTCCCCTCCTCCTCCTCCGATAGGGTGTGGTCGCTCCCTCGGCTCTCCTCCTCAGGTGTTGCTTGTTTGGGCTGATGGTGGTTTGGCGCTCTTTTCCACTCCCTGACATGGGGCTCCGCCTCCATGTCCGGCAATATCGTCCCTCTACCACTTCTCCTCTGAGGTTGCCCCTCCGGCTGCCACATACCCCCCCCCTTAAATCCGACCTGGGGGGAGGACTGCTCCAGGAACCTAGGGCGTCCCGTCTAGACAGGGCGTCCGCGTTTCCATGAGCGGCCCCGGATCTGTGGACAACAGAGAAAGCATATGGTTGAAGGGATAAAAACCAGCGTGTGACCCGGGCGTTATTGTCTTTTGAACGGGACATCCATACCAGGGGGGCGTGGTCCGTGACCAGGGTAAAGTGTCGTCCCAGCAGATAATATTTCAACTCCCCCAGAGCCCATTTGATGGCCAAACACTCCTTCTCGACCGTGGCGTATCTCGTTTCTCTCGGTAATAATTTTCTGCTTACGTATGTGATCGGGTGCTCCTCTCCATCCCTCAGCTGGGACAGGACGGCACCCACCCCGGTCTCGGAGGCATCTGTCTGTACCACCAATGGTTGCGTAAAGTCCGGGGTCACCAGCACTGGTTCAGAACAGAGTACTTCCTTCAGCTTCTCGAAGGCGTCCTCGGTCTCTGCCGTCCATACGATCCGATCTGGCAGCCGGTTTTTTGTTAGGTCCGTCAGGGGTGCTGCAAGAGCAGAGAACTGGGGAACAAACCGTCGATAGTAGCTAGCTAGCCCAATAAATGCTCGTACCTGTTTCTTTGTGCGGGGGCGGGGCCATTCCCGGATCGCCTCGACTTTCCCTACCTGGGGCTTGACGCAGCCGCGGCCGATGGTGTACCCCAGGTAGTCAGCTTCCCGGAGGCCGAGGCGACATTTCTTGGGGTTGGCTGTCAGCCCCGCCCCTCGCAGAGCTTTCAGGACGGCTTCCAGTCTTTGGAGGTGAGCCCCCCATTCCTCCCCGTGCACGACGATGTCGTCCAGATAGGCTGCCGCGTATTCTCGATGGGGACGTAGTACCTGGTCCATCAGTCTCTGGTACGTGGGGGGGGCTCCGTGGAGACCGAACGGCAGCCTCTTATAGTGGTACAGTCCCATGGGCGTAGTGAAGGCCGTTTTTTCCCTGTCTTCGGGGGCTACTGCCACTTGCCAGTAGCCTTTAGTCAAGTCGAGGGTGGTGATGTATCTGGCCCTCCCGATGCGCTCTATCATCTCGTCCACCCGGGGCATCGGGTAGGCATCGAATTTTGAGATGGCGTTGAGCTGCCTAAAGTCATTGCAGAACCTGACCGAGCCATCGGGTTTCGGAACCAACACTATAGGGCTGCACCACTCGCTCGTCGAGGGTTCGATGATGTCGGCCTCCAGCATACTCTGTACCTCCCTCTCTATCGCCCCCCGGCGGGCTTCGGGGATGCGGTACGGCCTTAGCTTCACCTTCTTCCCGGGCTCGGTGATTATCCGGTGTTGCACCAGTGTGGTGTATCCGGGGTCCGGGGAGAACACGTCCCGGAACCGATCCACCATTTCCCGGACGTCCTGCTTCTGCCGGGGGGTCAACTCTTCTCCCACGGGTACCTCGACTGGCTCCGTTTTTCCTGGGAGGGTAGAGAGAGAGAAACAGAGCATGGCATCCCTACGCACCCATTTCTTGAGCAGGTTCACATGATAAACCTTCGTCGGGTGCCTCCGACCTGGTTGCCGGACTCGGTAGTTTACCGGCCCCACTTTCTCCATTACTTCATACGGCCCCCTCCATCGGGCTAGAAACTTACATTCCGCCGTGGGTACCAGGACCAACACCCGATCCCCTGGGTTAAACACTCGGGGTTGGGTTCCCCGGTTGTACACGCGGGCTTGGGCCGCCTGTGCCTCGGCCATGTGTTCTCGGACGATGGGCCAGAGGGATGCCATCCTCACCCTCATCTCCTCGACGTGGTCCACCATGGTGCGGTAGGGGGAGGGTTGGTGTTCCCAGGCTTCTTTGGCCAGGTCGAGTAGCCCCCGGGGTCGTCGACCGTACAGGAGCTCGAAGGGCGAGAATCCGGTAGATGCCTGGGGCACCTCTCTGATGGAGAACATCAGGAAGGGTAGCAGTTGGTCCCAATTCTTCCCGTCCTGGTCCATGGTTTTTTTCAACATTTTCTTCAGTGTCTGGTTGAATCGTTCTACTAGTCCGTCCGTTTGGGGGTGATACACCGACGTCCTCAGTTGGGTCACCTTCAGCATGCCACACAGATCCTTCATGATCCTAGACATGAACGGGGTTCCTTGGTCGGTGAGAATCTCCTCCGGTATTCCGACCCTGGAAAACAACATCACCAGCTCCCTTGCAATGCCCTTGGTGGCCATAGAGCGTAGCGGAATGGCTTCGGGATACCGGGTGGCGTAATCCACTATCACCAGGATGTACCTGTGTCCCCGGTTGGTCTTGGGTAGGGGCCCCACTAGGTCCATCCCGATCCTGCTGAAGGGGACGGTGATGATCGGCAGGGGCACCAGCGGGTTTCTGTGATGGGGTTGTGGGGCCACTTGTTGACATTCGGGGCAGCTCCGGCAGTAATCCTCCACGGCTTTTTTTATTCCGGGCCAGTGGAACCTGGCCCTCACCCTTTCCAGGGTTTTCTCCACTCCTAGATGGGCACCTAAGATATGGGAGTGGGCTAACTGGAGGACAGAGGGTATGAAAGGACGTGGTACCAGTAACAACCTGAGGGGGGCCCCGTCCTTTATTACTACCTGGTAGAGGAGCCCGTTATAAATGGAGAAATGTGTGGGAGGGAGGTCTCTTACCCCGTCCAGTGGTCGTCCGTCTACGGCGGCCACCTGCCGAAGGGCGTGGGCTAGGTTGGGGTCCTCCAACTGGGCCGTCCCAAACCTCCCTGTGAGGGGCCCGGGTAAGATGGGCTCCTCCGGGTCCTGGGGGAACAGCCCGGCCAGCTCCTCTTCTTCGAGGGAGGGGGTATCTGCCTCCTCGGGGATGGGTGGCGCCTCTCCTTCGGGCTCACTGGGGCTGGAGGGTCCGTCGTTCTCGACGGCTGTGGCATATACGTCCTCGGGGTTGGGTTGGGTGGCCTCCACCAACGCCCGGGCCACGGCACTGGCGACTCCTTCCGATAGGGGATCGGTGGAGATCTCCTCCCCCAGCCCACAGATGGCTTTCTTCTTGGACTTTCGGTGAGGGGTCGTACCTGGTTTCACCACCAGGCTGCGCCACAGCTCCTGGAACACGGGCAGGTCTCGGCCGACCAGCACCTCTACGGGGAGTCCTTCCACTACTCCTGCAGTGCCGACGTATCTACCCCTCGTCGTGTATATTTCGAGGGCGGTGGTGGGGTATTCGCGGGTCTCCCCATGGATGCACGTGACCGCTCGGGTGCCGGTTAGGAGCGGGTACTGAGCAAACGTAGGTCTCACCAAGGTAATCGCGCTCCCGGAATCCACCATCGCGGAGGCGTCGCGGCCGTTTACTTTGACCGGGGTGAGGGGCATGAGGTCCTCGTGAGTGGCCCAGCATCCGGTAATCAGTCCGCATGGGCGACTCCCCTCACTGGCCGTGGTCATGGGTGCGTCCTGGCGGTGAGGACATTCCCATGCGATGTGCCCGATCTCGCCGCAGTGGTAGCACCTCCTCTCTTCCGGTCCACCCGCCGGCCGACGTCGGGGAAAGCCTGGGGGAAAGGAGGGAGACACATAGGTAGTTTCCTCCGTTCTCATCTTTTCTTTGCGGGTGGACCCCTCCACTTTCGGGTTTCTTCCCCCACGCACTAACGCTTGTGCTGCGTGGTAACCCTCCATGATCTCTACCAGTTCCTCGAGGTTGCGGGGGTTTCTCTGGCCGGCCAATTTTTTTGCCTCATACGGGAGGGATCTGAGGAATTTGTCCATGACGACACGATCGGTGGGCGACACCTCGGTGGGCTCTGCGTGCAGCCAGGCCGTCGTAATCCTCTTGATCTCATGCATCTGGGCTCGCGGAGAAAGGGAGGTGTCATATGTCCATTCATGAAATCGTTGTGCCTTTAGTACCAGCGTGACCCCGCATCGCTGTAACGCTTCCGCTTTCAACACCCGGAAGTCAACTTTTCCAGCGCGCTCTAAGTCCTGATACGTTACTTGCGTTTCGTTGATCAAAAAGGGGGCTATCAACTCAGCCCAGTGCTCTTCTGGCCATTTTTCCCGGAGTGCCGTTGTCTGGAATATCTGAAAAAATATTTCCACATCGTCAGCTGCCGTCTGCTTGAGAAGGAAGCGCGCTGGGTTGGCTTTCTCCACGGTACGTTGCTCCTGTTGTGTCTGTAACATGCCCTTGATGTCACTTTGCATCGCTTGTTCGTGGCGTTTTTGGGTTTCCTGGTTGCTAGCGATTAGCCCCGCTAGCAGCTCTTGAAATGGCACCGGGGTGGCCATGCTTACTGGGTTGGTCGGTCTATCGGTCAGTGTTGCCAGAACCGGACTGTGCCCACGTTCTCCACC
>NC_136653.1:1170458-1260458 GCF_949748355.1 Melanostigma gelatinosum
GGGACTGGAGGTCGCCGCGGTACGGAGACAGCGGCGGCCGGGACTGGAGGTCGCTGCTGCTCTGGGACGGCAGCGGCCGGGACTGGAGGTCGCCACGGTACGGAGACGGCGGCGGCCGGGACTGGAGGTCGCTGCTGCTCTGGGACGGCAGCGGCCGGGACTGGAGGTCGCCGCGGTACGGAGACGGCGGCGGCCGGGACTGGAGGTCGCCACGGTACGGAGACGGCGGCGGCCGGGACTGGGGATTCCCAGACCGGCGGAGCGAGGACAGGCGGGAATAGTGCGGGTGCTGGAACTGGTGGAGACTGGACTGTCCGGGCTAGTTCCTGCCCGCACCAGAAACGGCTCATCTCCTCCAGCAGCCTGGTAGTGCTGCGCAGCGTAGCTGCTCCTGTGGTTGCTGGGTCCATTATGGTCAGGTCGTTCTGTCACGGGAGTTCACAGATAGGGCCCAAACGCAAGACCACAGGAGACAGAAGTGAATATTAATCAGGTTTTATTTAGGCTGTGCGTGCAGGTGTGGAGCCCGTGGTCCGACACCCGAGTGGCAGATCGACGGTGTGAGTCCCGTGGCTCGACACCGGAGGCCTGGCAGCTTGACGGCGAGTGTAGTCCGTTTAACACACGGCGGGTAGAGCGGCGGAGTGTAATCCGTGGACCACAAGGAGGGCAGAGCGGCGGAGTGTAATCCTACAAACACAAGGAAGGCAGAGGATGCCACGGGGTTTCAGCAGGTGAAAGACGGTACGACCTGACAACCCCAGACTGCAGGGCCAGAGCTTATGTAGTGACAGGAGACTCATTAGTGGGCCCCGAGTCTGGTGTGTCAGGCTGCAGGAGGTGATCGGCTTGAGTGTCCTCAGCTGTGCACAATTAAGGGTGCGGCCATGGGAGGTGTCTGGAGGCAGAGGACAAACAGAGCACATGGCACACCACAACAAACAGGGGAATGACAGGACACATGAGAGGAGATCAGGGGAAACACACACCGGGTCAGACAGGGATCCTGGATCCTGACACAACGGAGGTCACAGGGGATTCCCGGACCGGCAGACACCGGATACGGGGCTGAAGCGGGTGAAAGACGGTACGAACCCCAGACTGCAGGACCAGGGTTAATATAGTGCCAGGGGAATGATTCGTGGGATCTGAGTCTGGTGTGTCAGCCTGTGGGAGGTAATCGGCTGGAGTGTCCGCAGCTGTGCACTAATCAGGGTAACACACAACGGGTAAGACGGGATCCTGACAGACCTTTTAAGTTGAATGTTCCCACGTGACCGATAGAATCACAGAGCTGGAAGGAAGAATATCCACACTCTCTAGATCCAGGATGCCGAAAAGCTCATGGACACCATCATCTTCGATCCAGCACAAACCGACACAACCTTGTGGGTCCCACTGTCCCGGATCCACCGAGATCCCTAAACCAGCCATTCCCAAGCCCTCCTCTCGCACCAGGACTTGCCGCTCTATACCGCTCTTTACACCAACACCGCGGCAAGCTACTTGCCTCCTCCATCCACACGCATAATGTTATCTCCTCGTCCACAGCTTTCTCCCGTTCCTGTTCCTGCCGGCCACAGCTTTCCCCGGTACTGGCTGCCGTCGATTCAGAAACCCAGTCACCGGAGCCTCGACTTCCAGAGACCGAGTCCCCAGTGCTCCGAATCCCAGAGTCCCAGTCCACAGAACAACTCCGGCAGTCTGGTCATCTTACTGGTTGTCCCCCGGAACGCTTCTACCTTGTCCCCGGGCCATGAGTCTGGGCTTCCCTGCTTCACACCCCCCTCATTCTGCAGCTCCGTCTTCGATTTGGTCAATACCCTTTTACCATATTTGGAATTCATGGGGAAAATACTTTTCCCCCAACACTTACATTGGGAAAGAGATGTCTGTAAATCAGCATATATTTTTTTAGGTGAATAAATATCAAATTTTAGAAAATATAATTTTGAGGGTTTGGATTTAAAATGTATTTTTTTGTACAGATTTTTAATCTACTTTTCTATAGTAATAATTATTCATTGTTTTACTTGTCTTTTCAACTGAAAAACTGGTTAAATACCAGTTGCGGACCGTGCATTTTATACCTGGGCCTGCACTGCTGTCCTGCAGCTGAAACACAGCTACGGTTATAAAAATGAAGCTCAACACCTATAAATACACGAACTGCAGAGTGCAGATATATGAATACGCCGAGAATGCATCTCCTTTCTGCTCTGACTGCAGCTGGGACTGCTGCGTGTGTAACCGCTTGTGAGTGCTTTGGGGCGGCTCACAGCAGCACCCGCTGCTCATTCATGACAGTGCAGAACGGTACGTGCTTTAACGTCAGAGTCAAAGCACCACAAACGTCTCCAACAACACCAGAAAAAGTCGCTAGAATTGTCGCTAGTAGCTTTTGAAAAGTCGCCAGGAGGGTTTGGAAAGTCGCCAGATTTAGCGAGAAAGTTGGCAACACTGGCACCGGCTAAATGTCCCCAGAGCAACATTGGACGTAACAATAGTTACTATCACCTATTAAACCAAACAAAAATCCATCTTCATAAAAACAAGTTTACAAATGATAATATATAAACAAGCATATCATATGAAAAATTGTATCTGATTGGATAAAAGCTCCCCTTAAAACAAGCTGCACTGGAAGCAGAGCAACTGAGGAAGACAGTAGCTGTGCAATGAGAAAAATTATAATACATGTAGTGTTTATTAAATTATAAAATAGCTATAACTTTGATTCTGTCTAGGCCAGAAGAGAAGGCCTTGTTGGCCCTGACGTCCCACCACTGTTAAATACACTACCAAATAAATTAATACATTTGAATATGCAAATGAATTTGCTGTCTTGACCTAAAATTGTTCCTATTTTTCTTGGTGTATAACCTGTGTTAATGATTAATAGAAAAAGAACTTTCTTCATGATTTTTATGAGCCACACTAAAAATAGCTAAATGATCGTAGATGTCAGTATAAAGAATACAGTTGCTGGAGTCCCAATCAAAGAAGTTTGTAAAAAGATGTACAATAATTGTTGCAGATCCTAGCTGCCATATGAATTAAGGGATGAAAACAATTGAATACATCGTTTAAGAATTCTCAACTTTGTGGATGAATATCTTCCTTAAAAATAGATCGATATTAAAATCACCTTTTGAGATAACAAACTTAACTCTCTTTTGATAAAAGTTTGAGAACGTTAACAACCGGATTCACATAGCCATGTTTCAGTCAAAGCTACAATGGAAAATGTATGTTCCGGGCATGAAAGATAATGGGTCAAATTATCATAATTATTGGATAAACTCCTTGCATTGAGATGAAAAACAAAGTGTTTTGGGTGAAACAGGATGTGGTTAACTTTGGCATGTTTATGATCTTTTTCTTCATAATGTTTATCTGCCATCATTTTTGGTAGGTCCAATTAACACACTCTTCTGATTAGGAAAATGGGTCGCTGCCCATGCCAGCCAGCCAGCGTTTCTCAGATCGGAGTGAGACGAGGAGAAAAGGTGTTGTCGTCATCATCTTCGCAATAAAACATCTTTGACGTGTCGAGTCTTGGCCAGTCAACGTTAAGATGTCTACACTTCCCTCCAATTTTTCATCCTTTCACTCCAAGTTGAAGTTACCGCCAATACTGGATCTACTCACAGCAATGAACACTAGTCTTGTTTGCTAGGCACGATGTAATATGCTGTTTAACTAACTTAACGAAGGTAACTAGCCATCCAAGTTGTGTCGTAATATTTTTGTCACGTAATGTTACCCCATCAAATCTTTCCCAACCCGTTTATAATGGAAAGCTAGTCAGCTTGATATCACGTTAGCTAACGTTAGTAGGTTGTGTATGGCGTGAAAGTTTAAGTTCCATTATGTTCCGTTACAGTTCAGACTTGCTTGGAAAAAAACGTAACGTGATGAAACATGCCGCTCCCCTCGCGGCATGTTTCATCACGTTACGTGATAATAGAGTTGGTGGATTAGGAATGATATTAAAAAAAGAGCTTCTTCTGAGGCACTCTATTATCATAAGGTTATATTCTGAGTCAAAGGGAAATTAAGTTTGGTGTAGCCAACAACGTGATTTCGTGGTCATAAGAGTCCCAGATATTGATAAAATGATGTGGTCAATTTTTCAGAATGAAAGGGCTTAAGGAAGAGGACGCTATTTATGTAGCGCAGCTTGATGCAGGGCTGAGATGCAAGTGGAGCTGGGCCTGGCTGAAGGTGGAGGTCAAAACAGAAGGGAAGGGAGTGCAGTACTTTATAAAAATTGATAAAGCAGGGTATGCTAAATGTAGCCTCTGCTCCAAGGAGATCAGATACAGCAACAAGGGCTTACAAGCCCTCTCATCACACTGCCAGACAGAAGTGCACCAGTAAAAGGTGTACACTATAATGACCACAGCCAGTGTACTTCCAGTCCCAACAGTCACAAGTACAGTTGCTCCCAAGGGCCCTGAAGTAATGAGAGAGAGAGAGTTAAGGTGCCTGTACCTTCATTTCAGCGGGTTGCCAATGCAGAGGTGTGTATAGATTGGAAGCTTGCGGTTAAATCACAGCTGTTACTTTACTCTTGATAAGCTACTTTATGCAGAGTAGATTATCATTTAAACCTGTGAGAGATGTATGTGGGATGGGAGGCTGATCGATTCAGAGTGGCATATCCACAACACCCCGTGAGTTTTTTAAAATACTGTTATTAGAATGATTGTTTGGAACATCGGCCAGGCTTGTATAATTACATGTACAGTAATGTATGTGTGCTAACTGTTGTTCTCTGTTTCAGCTGCTGAAGCCATTCTTTCAAAAGGTATCCACGGCATACAGTACGTGTGCCAAATACCTGCAGAAAAAGCTGCCTTTGCAGAGCAAGACTGCAGTGTTTATCTGCCTTGGATCCCGTTGTGAGAGGGCACTCCAAGACGGAACTGAAGAAGCTGACTCACATGATGTCACACCTGCTGCCGCCTGAGGCCGACACGCACCAGGAGATCCTGCAGTACAACGTTGACCAAACCCTGCCCACTTTTAAAGAGGGAGAAGATGTGGTGAAATGGTGGTCCTCTGTCTTTTCTTCTGGGAAATATCCAGGCCTGTGCCAAGCTGTGAAATCAGCCTTTTCGATCTTTCAGGGTCCCTTGGTGGAGGCGTCGTTCAACCTGATGGGGGACGTCATCGACCCAAGATCTACATCCATGAACATTTCTACGTTCTCTGCCATCCAGACGGTAAAGTACACTTTGCAGTCCAGACAGCAGAGTGCTGTAGAGATGTTCAGCAGGGAAGATGTTAAGTATGGGGCAGTCAACAGGAAGCTCTGGAGCAACATCGGTACAGCAGGAACAAGGGACAAGGCCCAGAGACAGAGCAAGTTGCGCATAGCCAGACAGAGGAGGATGGAGCTTGAATGTCAGCCCACAACGTCTACTGCTGCAGAGAAAAGGAAGCAGGATGTAGAGGCAGAAAAGAGTGCACGAAAAAGGCACATGGCTAAGCAGCGCAAACGAGTCCTTGAAGGACTTGTTCAGGCCAAAAAAAGGAAGTTGGTTCATGAATGACTAACCATATTGTACATAATGAATGTGAAACAATGTTATCCTGTTTCTTTATTGTTGGAATGCTGTTAAGCATTCCAACTGTTGTTCTTCGAATCTTTATTCAACTTCTATTTCTTCCGTCCCACCTCTTCTTCTCCTTCATATTTTAAGCTACAGAAACCGTTCAACTATTAAAATGTTCAGCTCTTTCACCAGAGGGGTGCTAAGCTTTTCATTTTCAATGGGATCTCTATGGAGAATATTTTCAAATCCTCTTAAACTTCTTCAACTTTCAAATCCTTCAACTTCCTCATACTTTCAGCTACAGACACTATTTCAACTTTACAATGTTGAGAAAACCCTTAACTATTGCCACATGCTTCAGCATTTTGATATCTTTTAAACTTTTTGACCTGCAGCAATTTAACTTTTATGATTTTTCAGCCCTTTTCTGACTTTATAATGGGTGTGTATTGCGCAGCTTAGAGTGCGTGATGTCACCGCTAGAGTGAAGAGCAGCTTGAGATTCTTGTGAAAAAAACATTTGTATTTTGCCACTGTGTCCACAATCTTCACTCTTCATGCATCATTTCTGGCTGTAGAAGTAGCTAATATTGTCCTTGTCGTAGAAAGATTACTGTGGAATCCCACAGATTTCCACATTTGACACGGAAGCCGTTAATTGAGAGGAAAACCAACTTTCTGCTCCATAGAGACCAATGTTAAATTTTGCTTCAAAAACATCTTCCACAGAACACGGTACCCCATTTATAGATCGCCAGTTAAGCCATATTTTGTACACTACAGACATAATTTTTACAGGATCTGTTCTTCAACTCATCCTTCCCCTCAATTATTAATATCTGAGCAATAGGAGCTACGGTTATGGGAGTTTTGAGGATTTGTTTGAGAGGTGTTTCCCTGTTTTATCTCCATGAAATGGCTTCAGGCACACAGGTGTTTGCGATTGAGCCAATTAGTGATGTTGATAAACACACAGACTCAAAACATCGGACAATCTCCAAATGAGAAAGTTTGCCAGAGATATCAGAGCCTCTCTCTCGCTCTGTCTCTCTGCCTCTCTCTCTCTCTCTCTCACAAATTCTTTCTTCTCTCTCTCTCTCCCTGTCTGTCGCTCTGTCATACAGTCATTCAGGTCTTAGAGACTTTTAAAGGACCCCCCCCACACACACACACACCCCATTTCAAAATAAAAGCCCCAAAGTGTGAATTCTAATTGAAATGCTTGTGATGAAGCCAGGCATTTAATAACCTCTGTTTGTGTGTCAAACATGATGATTATGTCTCCTCTCCCCCTCTCCCCCCCACCCATCACCACCCTTTCAAAATAAAAGCCCCATGGATTAACTGTATTTAAACAAGCTCAAAATTTGTCTTTTTTGTTAAAAGAATTAATGCTCTTACTAATACTGCAACAACTACTACTGCTACTACTACTTCTACTATAATGTTTGCTGTTGCTACCATTACTACTACTGCTCCTGCTATTACTGCTAACATCAATATTATTACAACCACGACTGATATTACTACCACTACTACTATTACATATACGACAACTGCTTGTCAGGATCCAGGATCCCTGTCTGACCCGGTGTGTATTTCCCCTGATCTCCTCTCCTCATGTGTCCTGTCATTCCCCTGTTTGTTGTGGTGTGCCATGTGCTCTGTTTGTCCTCTGCCTCCAGACACCTCCCATGGCCGCACCCTTGATTGTGCACAGCTGAGGACACTCCAGCCGATCACCTCCTGCAGCCTGACACACCAGACTCAGGGCCCACTAATGAGTCTCCTGTCACTATATAAGCTCTGGTCCTGCAGACTGGGGTGGTCAGGTCGTACCGTCTTTCACCCGCTGAAACCCCGTGGCATCCTCTGCCCGCCTTGTGGTCTACGGATTACACTCAGCCGCTCTACCCGCCTTGTGGTAAACGGACTACACTCGCCGTCAATGAATGAATGAATGAATGAATGAATGAATTTTATTTATATAGCGCTTTTCACAGACAGTACTATCACAAAGTGCTTAACAGAGCAGACATTTAAAAGCATAAAAAACACAATGTGACCCTAGGGTCAATAAATTACATACACAGAGTGAATAAAAAATGTTAAAGAATAAAATAAAAATAAAATAAAAATGTAAAACAAATGTTAAGAGCAGGTCTAGGACATGGGTTTACTTTTACACAAACGCCAGCCTAAACAGGTGGGTTTTTAGCTGGCTTTTAAAAGTATCCACAGTATCTGCGAGGCGTAGAGTTGCAGGCAGAGCATTCCAGAGCCTCGGGGCCACTGCCTCAAAGGCTCGGTCACCACGGGTCTTAAATCGTGTGCGTGGGACTGACAGAAGACCTAGAGCATTTGACCTGAGAGTGCGGGCGGGTGAATAGGGGCGAAGTAGATCAGCTACATAAGTCGGAGCCTGACCGTGAAGTGCTCTGTAAGTGATGGTGAGAATTTTGAAGTGTATCCGAGATGCTACAGGAAGCCAGTGGAGAGATCGGAGTACGGAGGTGATGTGAGACCGTCGATTTGTCCTGGTGAGTAATCTGGCGGCAGCATTTTGGATGACCTGCAGACGGTTAAGAGCAGATACACTGAGTGATGTGAAAAGTGAGTTGCAGTAGTCAATGTGAGAGGAGATAAATGTGTGTATGATCATTTATAATTCAGGCGTTGATAATACAGATCTCAGTTTACTGATATTTCTTAGATGGAAGAAACATGACCTGGACAGCTGCTTAACATGAGGGTCAAATGACATGGAGCGATCAAAGAAAATCCCAAGATTGCGCAGGTTGCAATGGGAAGCAGAGGAGAGAGGACTAATAATCTGCCTGATCATGGGGACAAACTCCTCTGGAGCAATAACTAGGACCTCCGTCTTAGAGTCGTTGAGTTGCAGGCAGTTTTCTGCCGTCCAGTCTCTGATGGCATTGACACAGTCCAGGAGCCTAGTTAATGTGAATGCCTCGCTGGGTTTGAATGACAGATGAAGTTGGATGTCGTCTGCATATAAGTGATAGGACACATTATAGCTTTTTATGATCGGTCCCAAAGGTAACAGATAAAGGGAAAATAACAGAGGCCCCAGAACCGAGCCCTGCGGTACACCACAAGACAGTGGAGAGGTAACAGACACAAAAGCACCCACAGAGACATTGAAACTTCTGTCACTGAGGTAAGATGTAAACCAGTCTAACGCTATGCCAGTTATGCCCACCCAATCACGTAGCCTCTTAATCAGGATGTCATGGTCTACAGTGTCAAATGCAGAACTTAGGTCCAGAAGAACTAACACAGAGCAGTCACCTGCATCAGCACACATGAGAATGTCATTTGAAACCCTCAGGAGAGCGGTTTCAGTAGAGTGTTGCTTACGAAACCCAGACTGGAACTTGTCGTACATGTTGTGCCTCTCCAGTGCAGCAGTAAGTTGTTTGGCCACCACTTTCTCTAAAAGTTTGGACAGGAAAGGCAGTTTTGATATGGGCCTGTAGTTCATGGGCAAAGCTGGATCTAAGTTAGGTTTCTTTAATATGGGCTGGATAGTGGCATGTTTGAAATAGGAAGGGACAATTCCTGTAGACAATGAGGAATTGACAATAGATGTTACTGCAGGGCCAATAGTTAACAGAACGTTCTTAAATAGAGAGGATGGAATTATATCCAGAGGGCAAGATGATGGCTTTGTTTTGTTAATTAAGTCCATCAGGTCTTGAAGGCTGATAGGCTGGAAAGAGCCCATAACAGCAGGAGATTGCGAGGAGCTACAAGTAGCCGCACAGATCCCAGGCCGAATGCCAGACCTAATACCCGTTACCTTATCATTAAAATAGATCAGGAATTTGTTGCAATCGTCAACAGAATAGCATGGTACAGTGGAGACAGGTGGTGAAACAATTCCTCTAATTGTGTCAAACAGAATCTTGGGATTTTTCTTTGAAGAAGAGATTAGGTTGGCAAAATAAGCAGTTCTAGCTTCCTTTACTGTGGTATTAAAAGAAACTCTTAGGTCTTTGAGACCTGTCAAGCTGCCAGCCCTCCGGTGTCGAGCCATGGGCCTCACACCGTCGATCTGCCGCTCGGGTGTCGGACCACGGGCTCCACACCTGCACGCACAGTCTAAATAAAACCTGTTCCTATTCACTTCTGTCTCCTGTGGTCTTGCGTTTGGGTCCTACCTGTGAACTCCCGTGACACTGCTACTACTACTGCTATTCATGCTACTAAAAGTAGTAATACTACTACAGCTATTGGTACGACGCCTACTCGTACTGCTACTTCTTCTACTACTGCTATATCAAATACTACAGCTATTACTATGACTGCTGATACTACGTCTTCTACAACTTCTTCTAATTACTAATACTTCTACTACAAATATCACTACTGCTACTACTAGTACTTATTCTAATGCTACGAATACTTCTACAAATAATACTTCTACTACAACTTCTACTACTACAAATATCACCACTGATGAAATTTTTTAAGCCACAGAAACCATTAGAACATCAAAATGTTCAGCTCTTTCAGGAGAGGGGTGATATGACTTTTCATAGTTGGAATCTTTAAACTTTTTGAATTATTAAGCTTTTTGCAATTTTTTAAAAATTGGATATCTATTTTCAGCAATGTTTTTGCAATTAATTTCAAATTTCAGCATTCCAACGCATTTTCAGCAGGAAATGCATTTACTAATTCTTTCTTCTCTCTCTCTAATTCTTTCTTCTCTCTCTCTCTCTCTAATTCTTTCTTCTCTCTCTCTCTCTCACTAATTATTTCTTCTCTCGCTCTCTCTCTCTCTCTCACTAATTATTTCTTCTCTCGCTCTCTCTCTCTCTCTCTCACTAATTCTTTCTTCTCTCGCTCTCTCTCTCTCTCTCTAATTCTTTCCTCTCTCTCTCTCACTAATTCTTTCCTCTCTCTCTCACTAATTCTTTCTTCTCTCTCTCTCTCACTAATTCTTTCTTCTCTCTCTCTCTCACTAATTCTTTCTTCTCTCTCTCTCTCACTAATTCTTTCTTCTCTCGCTCTCTCTCTAATTCTTTCTTCTCTCTCTCTCTCACTAATTCTTTCCCCTCTCTCTCTCACTAATTATTTCCCCTCTCTCTCTCTCACTCATTCTTTCTTCTCTCTCTCTCACTAATTCTTTCCCCTCTCTCTCTCTCTCTCTCTCTCTCTCTCTCTCTCTCTCTCTCATTCTTTCCTCTCTCTCTCTCTCTCATTCTTTCTTCTCTCTCTCTCTCATTCTTTCTTCTCTCTCTCTCTCTCTCTCTCTCTCTCTCTCTCTCTCTCTCTCTCTCTCTCATTCTTTCCTCTCTCTCTCTCTCTCATTCTTTCTTCTCTCTCTCTCTCTCTCTCTCTCTCTCTCATTCTTTCTTCTCTCTCTCTCTCTCACTTTCTTCTCTCTCTCTCTCTCACTTTCTTCTCTCTCTCTCTCTCACTTTCTTCTCTCTCTCTCTCTCTCTCTCTCTCACTAAGTCTTTATTCTCTCTCTCTCTCACTAAGTCTTTATTCTCTCTCTCTCTCACTAAGTCTTTATTCTCTCTCTCTCACACTAAGTCTTTATTCTCTCTCTCTCACAAATTCTTTCTTCTCTCTCTCGCTCTCACTAATTCTCTCTCTCTCACTCATTCTTTCTTCTCTCTCTCTCACTAATTCTTTCTTCTCTCTCTCTCACTAATTCTCTCTCTCTCTCTTTCTCTCATTCTTTCTTCTCTCACTTATTCTCTCTCTCACTAATTCTTTCTTCTGTCTCTCTCTCTCACTCATTCTTTCTTCTCTCTCTCTCTCACTAATTCTCTCTCTCTCGAGCTTCAACATTTTTCAAACAGAGTCTCCCATTTCTTAATTTTCAGCAATTTTTTCACAATTAATTTCAGCTTTCAGCATTCCAACGCATTTTCAGCAGGAAATGCTTTTTCTAGTTATTAGTTGTTAAACTAAAAAGGACAAACTAAAAACGACATATCTTCTGCCCTCATCATGCTGCTGTTAAACAGACAGAAGTGCATATATTGCAGAGAATGTAATTACTAGTGCTGGGCAACGATTACAAATTTTAATCGCGATTTTTATGTTTGTTAAATTCTCAGTATTAATAACAATGATATGCGGTGAATGACACACAACGCTGATTACCGTAATATGTGTGGTATTTGTTGTAAATGTACGTTGGTATATAGAGGGTGATAAGAAGCTGTACTGGAGGGACTTAGGACCCAGGGGAATGTAGGTGAAGGAAACAGGAAGAGACGCCACACAAACAGCTGTTCACCGCTCGCTGCCCGGTGGCGGTTCTTCTGTTAAAAATAAATTTTAAAAGCTGCGTTAACTCGCGATAAAATAATTGTCGGCATAATTCATGAATACGTTAACGCGATAACGCGTTTACTTGCCCAGCACTAGTTTTTACATATACAAATAGAAGTAAAATGTAAGATATTGGCAATAAAAGCCTGCAACAGTGTTCTAAATGGGCAAGTTGAGACTTCTCCATCTTCTCATTGTTTTTCTTCTTTAATTCCTTCAGCAAATCTGCTCTGTCCTTCTCTGAAGTGTCCTCAGTCTCACCAAATGAAGCTGAAGCTCTAGTTCAGTCAGGAAGACACTCACTCATAATGTTTGTCTCTCTTCTCCTTGTAATTACTCTACCAGCTGATTGGGGGCGTGCACTTTTAAGTAACCAACCAGATTCTGCACACAGTTTCCTTAAGCCAATCATATCATTGCTGTCAAACTTTAAATAGTGTTCTCCACTCTGCTGCTGTCAGTTGTCATTTCAGCGTTAAGCAGATGCAACCCTCCTCCACCCCAGTCACCTCCAGTCAGCATCACAGTCGTGCTCCTGATTCATCATCAGATTGCAGCAACTCCTTTCACCACCACCACCAGTGTCTGGACTCCAGGGGGGATTAGGCCTATTGGACCTCAGTATCCCTACCCTCGGTGATATTACTTCAGGATGGAGTCCAATCGCCAAAGACTTTGCACTTTTCATTTTTGATGCATGTATAATAAATCATTGTTAAATTATAAAACAAGTCTCACCTGATTGAAATGGCAGTGGTGGCAGGTAGTTCACTCCAGCTTTCTTTGGCCTTTGGGTAAACCCTCTTCATTTGTGCTTCAATTGTTCAGCGAGTTAACTTCCAGCTCTGGAACGGCTATGAGACGACTTCTTAATTTTGCCCGGTAATTTCCCATTTTTTATTTGATCCTTTGTTGCCAACCGTATAAGCCAGGGGTCTCAAACTCATTTTCACTCTGGGCCACATCAGCATCATGGTCACCCTCAAAGGGCCGGTTGTAAATGTAACTACTCCTAACTATTGGTAAATAACTGTCTCTGCATTTGATTATTGTTTATTCAAGTGTAAAAATATTGTACATGCAGTTATATAAATGTAAAAATAATATTTCAGCACATTTGTTATTATAACTTAAATCCTTTTTAATTCAGGGTTAAGAAACCCACATTACTCTATCAAAGATCAAGCTTTTAAAGAAAATATCAAAGACAAATATCAAACACAAGTTATTACAATAACTTTGTTCAATGCTTAAAATCCTTTCAAGAGTGCATTTGCGCAATCCCACGTGAAGTATTTCATGTGACTGTTGTGTTTAAGTATCTCATCATTTTGACTTTCTATCTCAGAATTATGACTTTCTATCTCAGAATTTCAACCATGGGGATATTTTTATTATCACGTCTAACTTTTAATTAATATTATTTATTTATTTTTTACTTTTTTATTTTTTGTTTGCTGGCGGAGTCGCGGGCCACATAAAATGACGTGGCAGGCTGGATTCGGCCCGCGGGCCTTGAGTTTAAGACCCCAGGTATAAGCCATTAAAAGGCCCTGGCTCTTTGATGCACGGGTACTTCTCTATCAAGGCTTCAACCACACCTAAAACCTGGATACCAGTGGGGTATGCTGTGTAGCAAAACATTGCCTCTGCTAGCCTCTCAAGTATGTTACTTGTCACTCTTCGATTGTTCAGCAGTGTGCCATCCTTTTCATAGGCTTTGTTTCCAGCTTTCAGCACAAGGTCTACATCATAAGATAAGCTAGCTGGCCATGGTTGAGACCTGTAAGACGTGCCAGCAGGATCGTGTCCTAAGATCCAGATGAGTGGCTAGAGCTTGTTTCAGAAGATTGTTCTGGTACTGGGGATTCAACATATCCCTCCACAGGACTGAGATTTAGAACAAGTGGTTGATTTATTACAAGCTTTAGTGTAGCCTTGTCTTGTACTTCTTCAATGGAGCTCAGAGGGAAAAACTGGCCACCAAAATCCATGTATTGATACATCACAGTAAATGTCCCTGGAATATGAAATGTCTCTTGAATGACATTAAAAAGATCCTGAATTGTAGTGGGGATGCCTCAAGGTAGAACCAGTTTGCGAATGTCATCTTCTTAAATGATCAGCAGCTTTGCTGGAGTACCTATCTCAATAGGAAGAAACTACATCAGAAATACAGAAATAATATTTGTGCAATGTCTTCAATGCACTTTTGTCCTCATGTGATACTTAAAAAGGGAGGCAAATGCGGTGCTTCACTGTTACCAATCGTCTTCCTGCTAGGGTGTGTAAATAAAAATATATTCATTCAATGTTAAATAATATGAGCTATACTTGTAAGCTTATATTGCGGAGTTGTGAGGTCACTGTAAGTAGGTCAAAAACTGCAAGCAGGGCATTCCGTCGCCTGTTCGCACGATAGAAACAGATACAGTGGCCCTGAAAGAAACACTTGCTTAAACCACCAGATTAGGGCAGAAACTGCCATCTTAGAGTAGGAGAAGAGTTCTCTTTATCTATTCACACAGAGACTTCGAAATAGCTTAGAACTGCACCCTTTTTCCGGCACCTTAAGTGTTAACAATATGCAGACACACTGACGTTCCAGAGAAGGCGGTCCCGGAACTGAGCCAGTGTGGGTGAAGTTGCCCAGAGCTCCATCAGGTCATCTGAACGCTAAAAAACAGATCCACCTCCTACTTTGTATTCAACCAATAGGCTTCCATCAGAAGAACCTTTAACACCGCATGCGCACTCTGTCTAAGCGCCTTTTAGCTTTTCATTCGCTCCTACAGAGTGAACTTTTCTAGGTCCGTGCACGTTTAACTGCTGGACATAATACTTCTGTTACAAATAAACCTTATTGCTTGAATTGAGCTAAACGCCTCGACCTAAGTCTGTTCACCTGAGTTTTCTCCTCAACATGAGTTTTATTCTTAACAGGTGTAAGGAGCTTAACCCGGTGAAGCCTGACACATCAAATAATCAGAAAATTCAGATTTTTTGATATTGAAGTTTTTATTGGACCCTTTGTCAAAAAATATTTTTTTGTATTTACATATGATAATTTTTTGTTATCACATTTGATACATCAGGCATATTTATCAATTTATTGAACACAATGTTTATTTTAGAAACTGGCAAATGATGTTAATTGATTTTGGAACATTTCAGTTGTTTGGTTCTCATTTATTCCCAAACAGGAACATTTTTACAACCTTTTTATTTTGCCTTGTGGTAGGCAAAAAAACTTTCTGTCCTTGTTCAGGTACAGATTGACTTTACATTTCCCACAGCAGAAGTGATTGCCTGTGCAGTGCTTGCATCTCTGTCTGGTTTCCCATGTTGGGAAGTGATCAATGCCATCCTTTCTCACATCAGGAGGCATGCTAGAGTTTGGTATTTTGCGTGGGGGTGTTGCGTCTGGTTCTGGAGAGGATAGTGGTCTGCCGCACTTGATTCTGCCCTTTCCTGCGCTTATGAGAGAAGTGGCAACACAAGCCTGAAACCTTCGCAAGGCCATGGGTTTCTTCCGGGGCTCCAGTTTCTTCTGGCCTCTTCTGTAGAGGTTCCATGCATTGATGACTGCCACTGTGACAGTGTGCCACCAAATGTACATATACCATCTTCGGGATCTGAAGCTGAACTTGTAAAGTACAGACAGCATATCAAGGAGGTCAACACCTCCCATGAACTTGTTGTACATTTCAACAATGGCTGGTCTGGGAACCATTATGTGTTTTTGGATTTTCGATCCCAGCGTTTCACATTTCCCAGTGGTTCGATGCCAACGAAAGAAGAAAGTAGGTTCACAGCTTTGCCGGTCCAACTTGTAGGGGGTGCTAGAGAGCCATTGTTTTACACACAAATATGAAAATGATGGCAGATGGTTTTCTCTACCAGACCTCACACTTGTGCAACATTGGTGAGTTTTCATGCATGGCAATTTCAATTTCAATAGGGCCTTCGCTGGCCCAACGTTGTCGGTTGCTCGGGCCCTAATTACATCAATAAACATTATTTAACAACAAAACTTCCAGGAAAATAACAATCAAACGTGTGTGTGTGTGCGCGTCACTCTTTAATTGCATTCTCGCTGCATACACCCGAAGGCACAGAGGGCAGCAGCTTGTAGCTTTCGGGGGTGTCATATTTGTATCTGAAAGAAAAAAGAAAAAGAGACATAAGAAAGACGTATTCAAATAAAAAAAACTGGTTGAAAAATAAATAAATACACAAAACAACATCAAACGTTTCAAATAAAACACAGTTGATGAGGCACTTGAGTGTAGAACCTGGTACATACGCAAATCACGTAGCCGTCATCGCTGGAGGCAGCATTGCCCTCCTTGGCAGCCTGGACCTCTTCAACAGTCATGTTTGTCAGGACACCCGGTCGGTGGCCGTAGAGGGATGCCACCAAGGCCGACAGGTACCCATAGAAGGTGTAGCGCAGTGAGGTATCGGCCTCGGTCTCCATGCGCTCTGAAAAAGGACAGGGCCATCTTTCCATCTTTGTATTGGCCGTTGAGATATGCCAACTGTCTTACCCAGTATCCCAGGTATCCTGGCCTTGGCCAGCTCCTGGCAAGTCCGGAGGCTGGCCCTCGTGATGAGATGGCTCATCTTTGTGGCCTTCACCTTTAGTTGGTGAAGCACCACCGGCTTTGTAATGTTTTTTTAACCCCGACTTCACGCTCCTCACTGCACTGGTAATCTGGCTTTTGGAGAGTCTGGACAGGGAGGCCGGGGTCTCCTGGAAATATTTGACAAACTGGTAGATATTCCAAAGGTAGAAGTTTGCCGTTGTCACTGTCTTTCCCGTGGTGAGGAGGTGGCCGGCGTAGCTGCAGAAAGAAACACTGCCATTTATTTGCTGTTCACATTAGTCTTGTGTCACAACTGCTCAATTTGCATAGGAAAACAAGGCTTACTTGCTGATCCCTTCCATGTCGCACATGAAGAGCCAGGTCGATGTCTCCTTATTCGCCTCCGACAGGTCGTACAAGAAGGACTTCGCCCTGCTCACTCGAGACAGGGCGTTTCCTTTCTGTTTTATGGAGGGAACACTGCCCTGGTGGCGTCCAGGTACGTAACTGTGATTAGAAATTCAAAATGAACGCGTCTGTCGTCTGGGCAGTGCTCCCAGCACTGTCTTCTCTCTCTGACCCCTCTGAGGCTGGCAACTCGGGTTCAGGTGGTGTCAGGCCGCTTGGCCCTGCCTCTTCACCGGCATTGCTCCCCTCCTCCAACTCCTCCTCTTTCCCTGCCCTCAGTAAGCACTGCATTAGGAGTCCATTCTTCCTCATCATCATCATCATCTTCCCCTAACTGCGTCACTTGAATTGCCATCAAGAATCATGCTGAAATCTCCAACACTGTACCTTTTTGCCATCTAAAGGTAAACACCAAAAACAAATGATTTTTTACTCTGACTCTTTTTTAATTAAGCAGTACAACAAAAGATTATGATAAGCCAAGGATTTTTTATTATATATAAAAACAAATTTCCACTCTATCTCTTACTTTGACATTTCTACCTTTTAATTAGTTTAATTAAATGATCAAAACAGTGTATTTGGCATTGTGATATGGAATAATCCAGATTGCAAAATGAAATACAATACAAGGATTTACAGGTGAATTATTACTTTATAAACCTGCTGTATCATATTTGGTACCTATATTTTTTAACATGATTTTACTATAAAATAAGGAACGAAACATTAGTAATTATAGGTTGCTTCAATACAGTAAATACTCATTGAAATATTAGTAACTGTCCCAAAATTAGCAACGATTTCCCTGCCGAAAATGAATGAGTCACCCCATGACGGCTGCCATTTTGGAAATGGAATCTAAATGCCTGCTACTGCCTGCAGTGCATGGAAAATCCACCAGATGGCAGCAGACATGTATAGGATTGTATTCAACAGGTTTTTCAGGAAAGGAATGTTAATTATATAGAGGTCTCTGAAACTCATGTAGCAAATATGATGGCGCTACAGGATTAAGGATAAAAATATGCAAGATCTCGTTGCTCAAATGACTGCACACTCCAAGTGTTCTCTAACTCATAACTCTGAGGTGTTCATTGTACCATGCATTTTGTAGTCTGACAAAAAAGGTCAGTTTGTCATAAATCAATATTATCTGCAACACCTCTGCAAAGTCAGGCAATCCTGCAAAGGAACCACAACACACGAAGATGTGTAGTTGGTACCTAAAAAGCACACATTATTGGCAACATGCACTGGAGTGACAACTGGGACTCTGTCTTTTAGGTCATCCTTAAGTACATCCAAAGAGACCTCTGTTGTTTTTGTGACCGAGAGTAATTGTTTGACAGGATGTGACTCATGGTATGCAATCATGAGCTGGTGCTTGTTTGCAAGGGACAACAAGATATTCCTGAAACAATTATCTTGAAGAAGCTGAGTTTAGCCTTGAATCTCATTTTCCACAGGGCAGCCACAGGACCAAACTCCTGAATGAGCTGAGGTTAGTGCACAAGGAAGTGGTCCTTAGGAAGGAGTCTTTTTGGGGGGAAAGCTTCAAGGAATCTGCTTCGATGATCTGAAATCATGCTGTCAAGATAACAAATGCTTTCCTCTGTATAGACAGGAGACATGACATTGTCAACAATGTCTTTCAAGATCATCAGCATCTGCCATGCTGGCTCTTGTTCAGTTACTTTTAAACCTATTGTCAGAGGCAGCAGACGCAATAAGCACCAATTTTCATGTGCATTGCCTCCCACTGATCTTCGTGTGGCAAAGTTACCAGGGACAAGATGAGGGCAATTTGTTTTATCGCTCCACTTATATGGGAACTGATGAATGGCATTGTTGAGTTCCATGAAAAAAAATATTTCTTCTTGATCAAGATATGAAATGACAATGCCAATTCCACTGGAACAATGCCCTCGAGGAGGTCATGGAAAACATCTGGAGGGTAACCAGATGTTATATGAAAATGATCAAGTTTTTCAGACTTTTCACACCATAGCAATGTGTGAGGTTTGGACGAGACAGCCATCTGAACATGCAGTTTATGTTGCTCTTTTGTTCTCCGTTGAAATGCTCCAGATCTTACTGCCATCTTTCTCCAAGCTTTGAAGATCCATAAACAGTGGCTCTAAAATTCTCTGAAATCCAAACTACTTTGTGTCTTCCGCCTTACACAGAGTAGCTAGATAAATAGATGCCAATGTTGATCGTAACTGTGCTGGAATGTTTCCCAACACACTGCCATGACTTTTTTCGGTATGTCATCAATGTACACGATGAGATTAATTCTGTTGTCGTCTAAAGAGAAAAAAAAATCGTTTTTGTGATTGTGAGATCCAGATATAAACTGCAGCTCATCAACTATTTCGTCAACACACTTGTTTGGCACGTTAAAAGTGCTTTCCAATTTTAAAAAGAGCTGGCCAAACTTCTCCTTATGTCTTGAGACAACTCCTGTTGGTCCTCATCCAAAGACTCAAGATCATCCTGGTCTCATCCTGAGCAACAGTTGGATTAGGGTGTTTTTCTAAGACTTCAGATTTAAACTTCCTTAAGTGGCTGCCAAGATGCTCAAAATATTGCCTCTGAATTAAAAAATACAAACAGAACAGCATAGCAGAAAACTAAGTGAAATAACTTCTCTTTGTGTCACCAACTCCACATGCTGTCAAGACAAATGGGTCTGGAGGGCATTACATGTTTTGAACGAACAAGGACAATCGGTGTGAAGACAAGAGATTGATTGGCTGCAGGCAGCCACCATTTCCATGTTTTAGCCTGTCGTGTTTTAATAATCCTATCCTTTTGTCTGATTCAAAGCTACATATTTTACACATCCATCTCGTTGTAGCACCTGGAAAATAAATGGAACTTGGAAACATCTCAAAACCAATCCATGTATGTCAAGTTAAACCTATAACAGAACTAATTTGACTAGTTGTTGAGACCAACTTGCTGAGAGTCAACGTCCTTCAATATTCTGTGAAATATATTGAAAAATTATATTAAAACATGAACACACATGTTACGTGTCTTGTGTTTGGGCTCTCCCTCTGCTTACCCTCAGTGTCCTCTTGGGTGCCACCCTCTGTCCCGGATGCCAGCTGCAGCGGCTGATTGGACGCGGCTGCGTTCAATTGCGATTAGTGGTGGATAAAAGGAGAGGATCTCCTCATGGAGAACCCCTAACTGGATATTGTTCAATATCAGGCAATGAGAATATGTACCGGCTGCATTACAGGTGGAAATGGGTGAAATGCCGCTAGAACTACGAAGAACACAGTTAACATTGAGTTATTGGGCAAATCTACAGGGACACAGTGAAGAACATCCAACACAAGAAACATTAGAACCTTGCTGGGGAAAGGAGAAGAGTGAGACAAGAAGCTTTGGCTGGACAGTCGCACAAAAAGCAACAGAACTTGGCATAGCTAAATTAAACATCAGTCCAACAGTCCCATTACCAACAACAGCACCGTGGATACTTCCTGAAGCAACAGTAGACTTTACGTTGTTAAAAAAGAAGGGTTGAGCGGATCATTTCAATTGGCATACAATACAGGCACGTAGACAGTTACCACAGTTATATCCAGGTTTTTACAGATGCATCAAAGAATTTAGGAAACAAGGTAGGAGTGGCATTTATTGTCCCATAATTGAATATTAAAATAGGTAAAATGATCACTGAGGGACTATCGTGTACACAGGGGAAATGGATAGAGGACACAAGACCATTGAGGACCATCATTTGTTCAGACTCAAGCTCATCATTAGACAGCTTACAGAACAGCCATTCAGACAGTAGACCAGACATCCTTATTGAAATACAACAAACATTATACAGAATTCAAATGATGGGTCTGACAGTCATATTCCTATGGGTACCAGCACATATTGGGGTCATAGGAAATGAGATGGCAGATAAAGCTGCAAAAGAGGCCACAAAAAATAACTTAATGTTGCAGTCAGCTTCAGTAAATCAGAAACAAAAAGTATCATTGAACAGAGGTTGAAGGAAAGGTGGCAGAAGCAATGGGAAGACAGGAAAGGACGATGGTTTTACCGAGTTCAGAGGAAAGTGGGAGAAATGAGATGTGCAGGAAGGAACAGGCGAGAGGAAACGGTAATATCAAGGCTTAGATTTGGACATACAGGCCTAAACGATATGCTTAAAAAAATGTGACAAAAAATGTGACTATTGTGAGCAAGAGGAAACAATAGAGCATGTAATTGTACAATGTCAGAAATATGAGCAGGAAAGAGGGCAGCTGATTGGAGACCTCGGCAAGATGAAGGTACGGTTGGATGTAGTGGATATTCTGCAAAAGAACACAAAAAGTGAGTGTTAAAGAATTATTTCAATATCTTAGATTAATTAATATTAAGAAAATATGAGCTTGTTTTTTTTCTTTTCCTTTTGAATAAAATTTTGTATGTAGCCTATTAGACATCCTGATCCACACTCCATATCAGTTGGTGGCGGTAATGCACGAATTCATTGTTTGCCAACCGCCAATAAATCACAAACAAGAAGATGGACAACCCCTTGGGCCGAAACTGCAGCAGTGAAGCTGTATGTGTGGACGCGTGTTGCTGTAGGATCAGTGGATCGCCCCAGCTACAGCCGTGTGGGCTGTTGGCAGCATTGTGCTTATCAACTAGTGTTGCGCTCTTGTTATAAGAGAGTTGTTTTCTTTTGCTGCCGTGTGAGCAGCTAACCATTTTTCAATAAATACTCCTTTTCTTAAACCCTCATCAGTGCTCATTCTCTCTTTCCCCGGGAAATTAACATCGTTACTCCCCGCACCCCTTGGATGCCAAAAGGGGAACGTAACACAACATTACATCTGAATGTCTTCATATTGATAGCATGTTTTATTGCCACACAAAAAAACAGCACAGAAACAAGTCGACATAACTTTAACTGAGATACACAGCCGACCGGGTCACGTTGATGTCTGTTGAGAAGTAAAGCATGATTCCGGTATCTGTGCAATCTCAAAAACAATATCATCAAGCATTTGTGTACAATCCAAGATACAAATTTGACACTGCACTGACAGAAACTCAACACAGTACTGCTACCTTATTTCATGCCCATAGCCTTAATCGTCAAGGACACCACATTGTTTATTGCAGTGGTTCTCAAACTATGGGGTGCGCCCCTCTAGTGGGGCGCAGCGGTATTGCAGGTGGGGCGCAGGGGGAAATGCAGAATTTTTTTTATTTCAAGAACTTTATTTATACTGTAGCTTTTCGGCGAAATTCATCGTTTTGAATCAAAATATATCATCCACGTGACTCGTGGAGATCCGTAGAGGGATGCATGGAGGAAACCATGCAATGAGAGAGGAACGAGGAAATATGTTTTAAGATACATGAGACGTCCTTTTCTCAGTTGCGTCACATGAAGCGACGTCTGTTTCTGATGATGGCGGAACAGCTGGACCTACTGAAAGCGCACACGGGAGAAGTTTCCCTTAAAGGCTATCTGCCAGAAAGGGTGTTATTTCAGCTCAAAGCAAGCAGGTTTGTAGATCTAACCCGTGGAGACTTCTAGCAGAAATCCCTCAACTGACCGCTACATTCACACACAAGCAATAGCCTCCACCACCTGCCAAAGTTACTTTGATTATATTTCCATAATTTATTACAGACCGAAATAAAGTGTATAGATGAATAGTTAATTAGCACAAACAGTAAAAAGCCATCCTTAAAATGAACAATGCTACACCCGTTTGAATCATATTGCCGTATTAATAATAAAGTAATATGAAATAAATAAAGCCAAAAAATCGTTATTTCTTCAACAAAAGTGACCTTATATCAACTGGCCAAGACGACATTAATAAATATTTCCTGGATTGCAGACGATAAACTCTAGGAAAAGCAATACTAACAGATACGTGTTGTCAAGAAGAGTTGAGCCCACAGAGCTGCCTCGAAAACATGCATACACGATCAGGGGAAGGTCAGGATATAAAAAGCATAAAGCATATACTCAGAAATCAATAGTTAAAGTGTAATCGAAAGATAAAGTGTATCATTATATAACAAAATGTTTAATCAATATGTAACGAATGTCTAATGCATAGAGTGATTTAACAAATGTAAACCTGATAATAATAATAAGTGTATCCGAGTATAGTGCAGTCTGAGTGTAGAAAGTACGGAGAAAGAGGAAGTAATCAGGGTGGTTGCTTCAAGGGATGGGGAAATAATGATGGTTGAGAAGAAAAGACACAAAGCACAATAATGATGAAGGATGAGATCAATAATCATTTTATAAGCAAATGTGTACTAAGTAGAGTGATTTAACAATTGTAATAAGTGTTTAACAAATGTCCTGTGTAACCGGAGCTGCGATAAAAGTGTTTTGTCAGGATGACTTGGCAGAAAATAGGAAAAGACTGTCGCAAGAGATGAGTCATAGAGGCATGATACAGGATGAAGCCTGGACATGTCCGGACATGTTCGAACCCAACACCCTTTCCAGAGGGTGGGGGGATGAGATCATGTATTGAACAGGAGGGGGCTGACAGCCCAAATGATGGATAAAAGAAGTGACTTGCAAACGGCAAACGGGGAATTCACGATGGGACGCCGACCGAGCCATCCATGGAGAAACACTGGACCTCGTTCGACAGCCGCGTCCGATGACTTCGTCTCTGTTCACGGAAAGAAGACCGCTGTTCGTGGACAATAAGATTTAAAGACGGAGGTTTTCCTCTCCCCACTGCTCGACTCTTAACAACTGGACAACGGAGAAGACGCAGCAGCCCGAGAAAGACTTTGTACTGAGTTTTGAGGACTGTTGAACGGACTTCGCTGCAAGAGCAGGAGGACTGAGGGTCCGGCCGGACCTTCGCTCCTAACAACTCCAAAATAACTTTTTCATCGCACCATTGAACATCCAGCTCCAGCCGAGCCGTCTCGGCATCTAAAACTAATGAGTATAATCGAAGAAGAAAATTAAAGTAACGAATCAAGTGTAGTAACATTGTATGTGAGCTGTAGCTTTAACCCTTGCAAACTAACTAAATATAACCTGCAATAAATATCTAATCTGCATTTAAAGTAAATTTCTCAAGTGCATTCATTTGCTCAAGTAGTAAAAAGTTCCTCGTGGCAGTAAAAAGTTAAAGCCATTGTATGTCTAACAACTGAGTTCTGAAAGGTTATCCTAGAGACCGAATCCACTTAACAACCCCTTACGGTTTTAGAAAGAAGTAATCCTAGCCGTTAAAACCTAACCTGGCATTTACCAAGAGCACGGATCCATAAGAGGGAAGCTGCCATAACCGACGCGACTGGTGGGAGCGCCCGGGGCCAGGACTGGTCTCTCGGCCGAGTGCGCTCTGACCGGAGGAAGCAGGGTAGACGTTGGGAGTAACGGCAGTTAGCGGAGCCAGGCGAGTTCCCTCGCCAGAACACCAGCTCGACAATCTTTTAATAGAGAGCTGAGTCAGTAAGTAGCCCCGTATCGGGCCAGAAGTACCCCAGGATCTAACAGTGTTCATGCTAGTTAACCCTTCACATGTAATACAGTTCACTCACTGCTATTCTGCAGCTGGATGTAAGACATCATAAGGTGCGTTGATACACCAGCTGTAACTCATGAAGTCAATGAAAGAAGAAGGTACGAGGCCTTTATAAGTGTCAGACAAAAGATTTTCACGATACAACAAAGATGTATCTTAACTCTGTGCTATGTACAGCCACATTCAACATGCTCCTGCAAGAGCAGGAGCGTTCACGGCGCAGACGAGCCAAAATACAGCATGCTATCATGCATTTAATGGTAAGCATCCTACTTGCTTCAATTGTAATGCTTTATGAGTGGTTGCACAAATAAGAATAATTAAATGTAAACTAACTTCATATCACATTTTAGGAAAGCTAGGTGTGGGAAGTAACTATTTCCTGTATTTTATAGATTGAGATTGACCAAGTACATGCTCTTTTAAATCCTGTGACGGCCCTGCCTCTAACTGCAGTCGGGGCTGATTGACTGATGCAGAGCACCTGGTCCTTGAGCATAAAGTCCTGCTCCAGCATTGCTCTGGGGGCGGGTTGTCTCTCTGGTATATGTGGAGTGATCGCTGCCGGTTATGTTTGGTTTTGCTGACGACACACACTTTATCCACGTTGACATTACTGATGTTACTGACTGACACACTTCATAAAGTTAACTATTTCTTTATTTGGTTAAAATAAATACTTAACGTATTCATCTGTGTCTTTGCCTTATTTGTCATAGCCTAGGAGCCAGGTTGTGACAATCCTCAAGTGCCAGCCTTTGCTGTGTTCTTTGATGGTCAGACAGACCTCATGGGTGATTATAGGCTGGGGTGCCAGACCATGGAGGCCTTTTTGACAATTCTGCCATCAAAGAACACACTGGGCTGGTCACGTGAGGTACATGTACTGATCACTGTTTCCTGGTTTGCACACGGCCTATCATACAGTGTGGTGTCCCCAAGTCTGCAGACTGGTGCACAGTGGAGTGGAGAAAATAGCTGCCCTTCGCCAGGGCATCGAACTACCCACCGCTGGAGCACCGGATGAGGTTGTCCACGCATTTGCACAGCTGACCAACAGGCCAGTGTTCTCCAGGTGTGTGGGTGCCATTGATGGCTGCCATGTCCACATAAAGACCCCCCCCCCCAGGACCCGATGGCCAGGATTACCTCAACAGAAAGCTCTTCCCATCCATACAATTGCAAGCAGTATGTGATGGGAAGGGCCTCTTCATTAACACCTTTGTGGGGTATCCTGGCCATGACACCAGAGTCCTGAAGAACAGCAGGATCTACCAAGAGGCTCTGTATCCTCCCTCAGGTAAGTCTAATTCAAGTTTTTAATGCATCAATACCATCAATTACTGAAAGAGATAGTAATTACTTTCACATTCTCTCTACAGGATACTTTATTTTGGGTGATGGTGGCTATCCCTGCATGAATAGACCTGTCGCCATCATCACCCCATATAAAGAACCGCTGCAACCAGCATCATGTAAAGGCCTGTTCCATCATAGAGCGGGCCTTTGGGATGTTGAAGACTCGGTGGAGGTCGCTGTTCTTCAGGACACTGGAGGTCGACACCTTTGTCCCCCAAGTCATCACTGCCTGTGCAGTGCTACACAACATTGCCTCACAGCGGGGGACATCCTTGAGTCAGCTGAGGATGTCGGGGACATTGGTGTGGTTCCACCACGTCCAGTGAGGGGGGGAACGCATCTTTTACCGTTTGTGCTGATAAATGTAAAGGTGTACAAATATATACATGAAATGAAAAGCTGTCCTTGGAGAACTCTGGAAAAGGAATGTTTGAAGACACCTTTGACTTTTGAAACTACCATCATTGACCCGGGATTAGACACCAAAGCGAAATGTTTTTACACAACTCAAAATTGATTGACAAGTCTTAAAAAAAAATTAAACCCGTAACACAAATAACAAATTTGCCTCAGAGGGCTTTACAATATGTACACATTTGACATCCTCTTGTCCCGGGACCCTCACATCGGAACAGGGAAAAACTCCCCAAAAAAAACCTTTAACGGGGAGGAAAGAGGAAGAAACCTGTGGGAGAGCAATAGAGGAGGGATCCCTCTCCCAGGATGGACAGAAGTGCAATGATGTCATGTGTAGAACAGGATAGTGAATTACAACACATTCAATGTAATTACAGCACATTCAATGTATGACACAACCAGTGGTCCAGGTTTAACCCGGATACACAGGAACCTGTGAGGCGAGAAAGCACAGACTCTGGTGAAGAAGCAGGTCAATAATGTGCATTAATGGTATCGGTAATATGAAATAGTAATGTGAGTAATAATAAAAGTGATATTAGCAGTTGGAGTCAGCAGGGCCATGGCTGGTTGAAGAACCAGTGTCCAGATAAAACTGCGGTCATCCTGTGAGGCAAGAAAGCACAAATACTCCGGGGAAGAAGTAAAGTTAGTAATGAGCATTAATGGGACATCAATGCATACAGACTGAGGTGAAGAAGAGGAGGAGAGAGGTGCTCAGTGTAGGAAGTCCCCCTGTAGTTTTTGTTTATACCAGTTTGTCCATGGGCCGGTCCAAGGCAAGCCAGAGCCAGCCCTAACTATAAGCATGATCAAAGAGGAAAGTCTTCAGCCTACTCTTAAATGTGGTGAGTGTGTCTGCCCCCCGGACAGAAACGGGAAGCTGGTTCCACAGAAGAGGAGCTTGATAACTGAAGGCTCTGGCTCCCATCCTGCTTTTTAAGAATCTAGGAACCACAAGTAACCCTGAATCAATGGATCGCAGCTCTCTAGTAGGGCAGTATGGTACTATAAGCTCTTTGAGATATGATGGAGCCTGACCAATTCGGGCTTTGTAGGTAAGTAAAAGGATTTTAAATTATATTCTAGATGTTACAGGGAGCCAGTGCAGAGAAGCTAATACAGGAGTAATATGATCTCTTCTCTTAGTTCTTGTTAGTACACGAACTGCAGCATTCTGGATCAGCTGGAGAGATTTAAGAGACTTATTAGAGCAGCCTGAAAATAAGGAATTGCAGTAATCTAGTCTAGAGGTAACAAAAGCATGAATTAATTTCTCTGCATCGCTTTGAGATAGGATGTGCCTGATTTTTGAAATATTACGTAGGTGAAAAAAGGCAGTCCTAGAATTTTTTTTTATTTGAGAGTTGAAAGACAAATCCTGATCAAAGGTAACTCCAAGATTCTTGACAGTGCTGCTGGATGCCAGGGCAACGCCATCTAGAGAAACAATATCATTAGATAACTGATTTCGAGGTGTTCTGGGCCTCATAGAATAACTTCAGTTTTGTCTGAGTTTAACATCAGGAAGTTGCAGGTCATCCAGGTTTTTATGTCCTTAAGACACGCTTGCAGTTTAGCGAGCTGGTTGGTTTCATCTGGTTTGATCAATATATATAATTGAGTATCATCTGCATAACAATGAAAGGTTATAGAGTGTTTTCTAATAATATTGCCTAAAGGAAGCATATATAAGGTGAACAAGATTGGTCCAAGCACAGAACCTTGTGGAACTCCATAACTGATGTTGGTCTTCATCGAGGCTTCATCATTTACATAAACAAACTGAGATCGATCCGATAAATAGGATCCAAACCAGTTCAGCGGTTCCTTTGATGCCAATATAATGTTCCAGTCTCTGCAACAGGATGCAGTGGTCTATAGCAGTGGTCCCCAACCACCGGGCCGCGGACCGGTACCGGGCCGTGGATCATTTGGTACCGGGCCGCACAGAAAGAATAAATATGATATTATTTCCGTTTTATTGATTATCAGAGTCTGAAAGAAGTTTTATTTTGAAAAATGACCGGATTCTCTCGCAATTTCATCCGCCTGTGTCTCTTGACAAGACGCTTGTCTCGGTAACGTGATACGTTACCTCAAAAATTAAGCCCGCAAGCTCGTGAAAATGAGTAAAACACTTTTGGAGAGCTTCTTTGCAAAGAGAAAAGGTCACTAAGGAGATAGAAGAAGAGCTACAACTTCCAAGAAGGCTTCATTTAACAGACAATATCAGGACTCTAATTAAATATCAGGAGTAATTCTGACGCGCTAAACCCGCTCTGCAGAATATGTGGAGACATTGGAAGATCAGCTGCTGGAGATTGTAAATGACGGTGGCCTTAAAAGTATGTTTGAGACAACAACTCTGCTGGTGTTATCAAGGCTGAATATCCTGAGATCGCCACTAAAGCACTGAAAACCCTGCTTCCATTTCAAACATCCTCTTTGTGAAGCGGGATGTTCTGCAGTGACGGCAATCAAAATAAAACGGAGTAGACTGGACATCAGGAACAGACTTCGGGTGTCAGTGTCTCCATTACTCCAGATGGGACCGTCTCGTTGCAGAGAAACAAGCTCAGGGCTCCACTGATTCAGCGTTATTGTGAGTTGCATTTATTTATGCATTTTATATTTGTTTTCATGCCGATCGTATCATTTTATTTCGTCGTGTTTTCCCGCCACACCTTGAAGGCCGGTCCGTGAAAATATTGTCTTACATGAAACCGGTCCGTGGTGCAAAAAAGGTTGGGGACCACTGGTCTATAGTGTCGAACACAGCACTAAGGTCTAACAGGACAAGAACAGAGACGAGTCCTTTGTCTGATGCGATTAGAAGGTCATTAGTTATTTTTACCAGAGCTGTCTCTGTGCTATGATGCTTTCTAAATCCTGACTGAAAATCCTCAAATAAACTATTGTTACACAGAAAGTCACACAACTGATTTGCAACTGCTTTCTCGAGGATCTTAGAGAGGAAGGGAAGGTTAGAGATAGGTCTATAGTTGGCCAACACCTCTGGATCCAGAGTGGTCTTCTTAAGAAGAGGTTTAATCACAGCTACTTTGAAGGACTGTGGTACATGACCTGTTACTAAAGACAGGTTGATGATATCTAATAAAGTTGTGCTAATTAATGGTAGCACTTCTTTAAGCAGTCTAGTTGGTATAGGGTCTAAGAGACAGGTGGAAGGTTTCGACGTAAACATTGTTGAAGTCAGTTTGTCAAGGTCAATGGGAGTAAAGCCATCTAAACATATATCAGGGTTTACAGCTGTTTCTAAGGTTACTCTATTTGTGGAAAGATCGGTCGAGGGCAGGAGATTATTCATTTTCTCTCTAATAATTATAATTTATCATTAAAGAAGTTCATGAAGTCATTGCTACTGAGGTCTATAGGGATACTCGGCACAACAGAGCGGTGACTCTCTGTCAGCCTGGCTACAGTGCTGAAGAGGAACCTGGGGTTGTTCTTATTTTTCTCTATTAACGATGAGTAATAAGCTGCTCTGGCATTACGGAGGGCCTTCTTATATGTCTTAAGACTGTCTCGCCAGAGTAACCGAGATTCTTCCACGTTAGTGGAACGCCATGTTCTTTCAAGTTTTTGCGATCTTTGCTTTAATTTGCAGGTTTCACGGTTATACCATGGAGCGAATCTCCTTTGTTTTACCAACTTCTTTTTTAAAGGAGCAATAGAGTCTAGTGTCCTTCTCAGTGAGCTTGTAGCACTGTCGACAAGATGATCAATCTGGGTCGGACTAAAGTTAGCACAGGAGTCCTCCGTCACATCGAAGCATGGTATTGTTTTAAATACAGACGGAATCGCTTCTTTAAATTGAGCTACGGCACCATCAGATAGACATCTAGTGTAGTAACTCTTGCTTAACGGTGTACACTCCGTTAGTAAGAATTCAAAGGTTATTAGATAATGGTCCGATAGAAGAGGGTTCTGTGGATAGACTATTAAATCTTCCATGTTAATGCCATAAGTCAGAACCAGGTCGAGTGTGGTTAAAACAGTGAGTGGGTTTCTGTACATTGTGACAGAAACCAATCGAATCTAATCATGAAATAAATGCAGTACTGAGGCTATTGTTCTTGACATCCACATGAATATTAAAGTCACCTACAATAATTACTTTATCTGTTTTAAGGACGAGACTTGATAAAAACTGAAAAAAATCCGATAAAAATTCCAAATACGGACCTGGGGCCCGGTACACTATAACAAATATAACTGGCTGTATTGTTTTCCAGGTTGGGTGTGAAAGACTAAGAACCAAGCTTTCAAATGAGTTGTAGTCGAGTTTAGGTTTAGGGTTTAATAACAGGCTAGAGTCAAAGATGGCTGCTACTCCACCTCCTCGGCCGGCGCCTCGAGGAATGTGAGTATTGATATGACTTGGAGGAGTTGATTCATTTAGGCTGACATATTCATCATTACTCAGCCAGGTTTCAGTAAGAAAAAATAAATCAATATGATTATCTGATATTAGCTCATTTACTAGTAGAGCTTTAGATGACAAAGATCTGATATTTAAGAGTCCACATTTAATTATCCTATTTTGTTGTACTGTTGCGGTCGTTTTAACTTGGATTAAGTTATTTTGTTTAACTCCTCGATAGTTTATTTTTGATTTAATTAATTTAAGTGGCCGTGGGGCAGACACAGTCTCTATGTGGTTTTGCGTAACTGCTCTAATGGAAGCTCAGAGGAGTGTGTAAGAATGCAACTCTGCTTCCTGGTCTGATCTCTGTGTTGTCTGATAGCTACCACATGACAAAATAAATAAATCTTCAACACAATAGAGTTGGTAAATAAAATGTTAATTTTGTTTTTATCAACTCCTCAAATAAATTAAGAAATCCGACTTGCCTGAGTCGGTTGGAAATGTTCTTCCTCCTTCTGGGCCTCCTCTTTTAAAAAGGCCATCAGGTCCCCCCGAGTGGCGCGTCTTTTTCTGGGCCGGGGACAGGCAGAGGTGGATGGCTCATCGTCCTGCTCGGTGGTGGTACAGCTACTCGTGCCAGGCTGTACAGAATCCTCTTCCTCACATGTCTGGCCACAAGTAGCTGCCCCAGCTCCAGAGGATGATGAGCCACTACCACTGGGGGCCTGTGTATACCATTTGATTCAGCTCCTGTAAAATATAAAAGGGGATTCATCAGTGTGATGTGGACACACTCAAAGCACTGGGAATGGATGCATTACGTCACTAGTTGTTTGTTTTTTTCTGGACCGCCAAAATCAACACAAAATGAAAGTTCCTTGTAGTCGTACAAGGATTTCAGGATTTGTCTAATTTGATGAACTGAGCTGCTGTAGCTATCAGCGTCTATTTGTTTCTAACACCACTACTATCCACCCCACGGAACAGTAAGTATGGAAACATTCATGAGGATTTTGCATTTATTTTCTGCAATTGTGGGAGGGGTGTGGGCAGAATATGAGCTATGTGCCACATTTTTAAGTGTGATTGTGATTAATAAAAAAAATGCGAGCACCCAGCTTTATAAATATGATTGTTAAGCCAAATGCCATTTCTGTCCTCCCAGGCATTTAGACCTTAAAAGTGAATCAGATTTAATAAACCCCTGTCTGACAAAGTTTCATCCGATATCTATGCTTTTAGTGTGTGTCTTTACAGACACATGCTAAAAGCTAAAAGTAAAAGTAGAGTTCCTCCCAAATACATGTTAAAATCATTTACAATACCACCATAGAAATAAGGCACTGCCATCATTTAAATGTGAGAAGATAAATCATATATACAGTCCTCCCTCATAAGGAAAATATATATCTTGTTTTGACTATGTTCTTCAGGCGGATAAAGCAACATTTAGTTAGTAATCTCACCAAAAGTGAAATAAAGGGGGAAAAAATTTGCAGTGATTCAGTGATAACAGTGATTCCCTCTCCTCTCAGAGTCCGTACCTTCTTACTATTTCAGTCTGCGGTGAGTGGGTGGCAGGAGTCAATGCCTGCATGCCCTGCTGCGCTGGTATTTCCAGATTTCAGATTTTGCAGCAATCTGTAGAATGTCAGAGGATTAATATAGGAGGTAGATACATACCATGTGATGCATCCTAATCACCGGCCAAGCCTACTGGCAAGAGTACTTAAGTTTCTGAAGCTCCCCACCACATTAAGGAGTCACAGATGGAATAATTTAATTTGCGATTCCTGCTCCAAGTTTGTAACCTTGTTCATTACAGAGTGGGGGATGTGTTATGTTGGGCCAATTCATTTTCACAGTTAAATAAATATGGAGTTTAACAGAATACCATGGTGAAGAAGTTTTTCATACAAAAGCGGGATGGCCAGTACTTTTAGTACCCAAATGAAATGTGTTTTCATGCGTTTTGTCCACATTTCCCCTCATTGTGTGACAGTCTTTCTCTCTGTCCCTCCTCTCTAACCATATTCCCCAGGCCCCTGTCTTGTCATTTTCCATCCATCCGTCAGATGCCTCCGACTTAACCTCCTAACCCCTCACCTGACTGCCCCACCTACCTGCTCACCTGTTCACTCATCAACCCTGCAAATGTGAAAATCAGCCCTTTTCCACATTCCAGCACTCTAATCTGCATGTTACCTATCTATCTGCTTTGTGACTCTTACTGTAAATTGTTGCAACTACCCCATTAAACCACAGAACAGATCCTGTCTCCCTGCTTTTGTCTGCGTTTGGGCCCAATCCTGTCTTTCATGAGGCATGACAGATTACCTTCTAGCTGTAAAGTAGTAGGCTTGCCTTAAATGGATGTGACCATCTTGCAAATCACGGAGGGACTAGCCATTGAAATCCCCAGAACATTGCCCTGCATCATGATTTTACCAAAACAGAAGGTAAAGATACATGGCCACATGAAACACTTCTCCCGCCTGTCTGTCCTGAACCAGAATTTCAAGCTCACTCTATGTTGCAGTTTAGCCACGACCACAACCATAGGGTGGACTCTACGCTGTCTGTCGGGATGGCGTTATTAGCTGTAACCGCCGTATGAGCATGGTGCAAAACCATGCACTAAAAGGGATGCATGCTGAATGCTCTGAATGTTCTCAAGAGAACCTTTATCTACCACACTATCACATAGGCATGATAGGTTTTAGACAACACACACGGCTGTCTGACCTGCAGTAAGACCTACCGTGGTGGATGGGTGCTGGTGGGGGAGAGTTGGTAATAATTGCATCCATCTATCAAACCCCAGGTCAGTGTCACCATCTGAAATGACAACATCCTATGGCGCAGCTGCTGACTAGGGCATTGTCAGCAATGTTATCATGCCGTGTTCACGGACCACTGTGTTGGAACTTGGCAAAGGGAAAGGCTTAGACATGAGAAGGTCACTGGCAGAGGTCTGGAGTTTGACCCAACACTGCCACAAAGCGAGAGACTGCAAGATAGCAGCGAAAGGTTAAAGATGAGGCAATTTATACTGAAGCGTGGAAGCAGTCACAAAAGTAGCATAATATATAACACATTTTGAAATTGTGTTACAAAATAAATGAAAAAGCACAAACTAGAGCATATTTTATATATTCAGGTCATGACATACTGTAACTGTCCGAAAGCTGTTGATACTTGGTAAATGTAACATACTGTATATTATCAAAGATACAAAAGATACTGTAGCCACTGGTATTTTCCTAATGCTTCATATTTACATGTATCAGGATGAACCTGCCAGGGGGCATGGAGCAACAACGAGCTTACGGGCCTCTATTAATTCCAGTTCCTATTTGCTTTACATTTGAACACTAACTGTTAATATTTTGGTAATTTTATTAACATATTATTTAAAGAATATACAACATAAGTAGGAAAGTGTAAGAATACCACTCTCAAAAGTAGACTTTGACACTTGGACAAATAACTGGCCACAATGGACCCAGCAGATTATGACATTCTGAGACAGGAAGTCTCCACCCAGGGGCAGCATTTGGATCATCAGTAGCAGGCGCAGGCTTCCGAGGTTCGATCAACATTACCATTAAAAACAAGTACCCTCTCCCCCTCATCAGCTTGCCTTTAAAGCCTCTTCACGGTGCTACCGTCTTTACCAAATTGGACCTGAGAAAAGTTTATCATCATGGTCAGGTTCGGGAAGGAGACAGCCTTCAACAGTCCCCTTGGCCACTTAGAGTACTGTTAGATCCTGGGGTACTTCTGGCCCGATACGGGGCTACTTACTGACTCAGCTCTCTATTAAAAGATTGTCGAGCTGGTGTTCTGGCGAGGGAACTCGCCTGGCTCCGCTAACTGCCGTTACTCCCAACGTCTACCCTGCTTCCTCCGGTCAGAGCGCACTCGGCCGAGAGACCAGTCCTGGCCCCGGGCGCTCCCACCAGTCGCGTCGGTTATGGCAGCTTCCCTCTTATGGATCCGTGCTCTTGGTAAATGCCAGGTTAGGTTTTAACGGCTAGGATTACTTCTTTCTAAAACCGTAAGGGGTTGTTAAGTGGATTCGGTCTCTAGGATAACCTTTCAGAACTCAGTTGTTAGACATACAATGGATTTAACTTTTTACTGCCACGAGGAACTTTTTACTACTTGAGCAAATGAATGCACTTGAGAAATTTACTTTAAATGCAGATTAGATATTTATTGCAGGTTATATTTAGTTAGTTTGCAAGGGTTAAGCTACAGCTCACATAAAACGTTACTACACTTGATTCGTTACGTTAATTTTCTTCTTTGATTATACTCATTAGTTTTAGTTGCCGAGACGGCTCGGTTGGAGCTGGATGTTCAATGGTGCGATGAAAAAGTTATTTTGGAGTTGTTAGGAGCGAAGGTCCGGCCGGACCCTCAGTCCTCCTGCTCTCGCAGCGAAGTCCGTTCAACAGTCCTCAAAACTCAGTACAAAGTCTTTCTCGGGCTGCTGCGTCTTCTCGGTTGTCCAGTTGTTAAGAGTCGAGCAGTGGGGAGAGGAAAACCTCCGTCTTTAAATCTTATTGTCCACGAACAGCGGTCTTCTTTCCGTGAACAGAGACGAAGTCCTCAATACATCAGTTGCGATCATCCGTATCTCCTCTCGGTGCACTTGGACGGCACCCGTGTTGAAATCCCAGTGTGCTGCCTGCAAATGTCTCCTTTTATCTATCATTCGGGCTTTGTCGGCCCCCCTTGTTCAATACATGATCTCATCCCCCCTCCCTCTGGAGAGGGCGTTGGGTTCTGAACAAGTCCGGACAAGTCCAGGCTTCATCCTGTATCCTGCCTCTATGACTCATCTCTTGCAACAGTCTGTCCCTATTTTCTGCAAGTCATCCTGACTAGCACTTTTATCGCAGCTCCGGTTACACAAGACATTTGTTAAACACTTATTACATTTGTTAAATCACTCTATGCATTACACATTCGTTACATATTGATTAAACATTTCGTTATATAATTCATACACTTTATCTTTTGATTACATTTTATTCTGAGTATATGCTTTGTGCTCTTATATCCTGACTCTCCCTTGAATGTGCCCACATGTTACACCGAGGCAGCTCTGAGGGGTCAACTCTTCTTGACAGTACCTCGTAAGGCTCCTCAGTATAACCAATGCTCTTGCAGTTTTCCGGCTCATATCAATGACATGCTTCAGGCTTTCCTTAACCTTTTAACTACTAGCCCTATTTTTAGGCCTCTGCCCCATCAGTTTTTGGGTACTTAGATGAGATCCTCAATTTTTTGTGTAACATCCTGAGCTTCTCTTGCAACATTAAGGAACATGTTCAGTTGATCCGCCAGGTTTTGCAGAAGCTCCTGGAGAATAAGCTGTTTCTTCATGTTAGTTCTGTGAGCTTCTTGGGTTTGATCATGGAAGGCGTGCAGGTGAAGACGGATCCAGAGAAGATTCTGGTGGTGGCAGAGTGGCCGAGACAAACCACAGTGAAACAGCTCCAGCGCTTCCTGGTTTTTGCCAATTTCTTGTATGACTTTTCTGTCACACCCATGTTACATTTTTATGTTGTCCTTTTTTTGGCATTCTTGTCAACTGCTGTGACCTCGTCTTCATCGTGACACATACTGAATCCTTTTAATGTCCAACCATACAGAATAATGTTTGATCTTTGTCGATTGTACGACGATTGTCACTGGGTTAAAGTCTTGTTTTGAATCCAAAGCTTTCTGTGCCATTAAGGCTAAAGTGTTGCTCTCTGGTAGCTTGATGTTGCTGTTGTGTCTGTGAAAGAGACAAAACTGATGTCTCCAGATAAAGGACACAGCTCTCACACTGATGTTCCAATTTTCAGCTTTTCTCTGCAAATTAAAAAACATCTTTTGAATCTGACACAATGAAACAACACAACAGTTCGTCTCACATTGAGCCCTTCAAAAGCAAATGTGGTGACACCAATCATGTTCATCTGTTGTAAAAATACACAATGTGTATGTAATAAAGAACTAAATTCAACATGACAGTAAATGGACAGTAAATTGTCAGTTTGGTGGACTTGTAATGAAAAGCTCTAAACAAAGATACACTATCTGATATACTATCTGTAGAGATGATATGATCTGCAGTGTTTTTGCAAAGTATACAGTATTACACAATTTAAGCTAAGGACTCTGCAAGGTTAACAGGTTTGCTTACTATCGTTTTTCAAAAAAGAGCTTAAATTAATGGAAACAAAATAATTGAGAACCTGCTTTAAACAGGATTCGGTCTTCATCAGTGATCAGCCATCCTCCTCCACCAACACCTCGTCAGTGCCCCTCGATGTCTGATACCAACGCAGAGGCACCCTTACCCAGTGCCATACTCGGCCCTTTGGCTGTCGCCGACTGGATATTACAAATGTATATTTTTTTGGATCATTATTCCTGCTGCAGATGTTACAGGTGGTTTCAGCTAATTTTAACTCCTTTATACTCTGTTGTTCAGTTTGGGTAGTTAGGAAAGGTTTGAAAAATGACAATGTGCAAAGTAACTAAAGCTGCCAGACAAATGTAGTGGAGTAAAAAGTACAATATTACCCTCTGAGATGTAGTGGAATGGAAGTACAAATAAATAAAATTTTATAAAATGGAAACACTCAAGTAAAGTACCTTGCGTTTATACTTGAGTACAGCACTTAAGCAAATATACTTAGTTAAATTCCACCACTTATAATATTTGCTCTTACCACTCACAGTTTATCTAAACCAGGGATTCCCAAAGTGTGGTGCGCGCGAGCTGCCTCTAGGGGGTGCGCGAGAGAAAAAATGTAATGGCGGTGCAGTCCCGTCTCCTAAAAATGACGTTCCCCCAAAACTAAAATGCATTCTCAATTGTGTTTGACGCATTACAAATACGTTTCTCATCAACGTATCTTTGCCATAGTCTTTATTATTTTTCTGTGATCTGCCTCGCCTCTACCCCACCACCCACAAGTTATTGACCCGCGGCCTGTTCCGAGGGCTGACAGACCTGACGATCGGGTGCCTCGCGGCGGGGCGGCTGGAGACCTCGCGTCCCGGCGCCAACGGGTGAGCGCCCGCCACTCGGAACCATAAAACTAAGTCCCGGATTTCACCCGGGCGATATTCTGTAGGTATTGTGGCCGGGTGATGTGCCTCGTTGCTGGGGAGGTATGAGCCGAGAGTGGCGGGGTGTTATGGAGGTTTATATTACAACTAGGTGTTGTTCCCGTGCGTGGATGAGCGCATTTCTGCCGGAGGCAGGCGGCGTGTTGTGGTAGTATTCTGACCGCGTAATAGGGAGGAGAGGCGGTGGTGGAGAGGGAAAAAAATGTGAAAGAGATGGTGGAATGTATGATTGGAGAGAGAGAAGCAAACAAGTTGGACGTGATCCCGGTGTCCAACAACAGTATCGCGCTGCATTGATGCTTTGTCCGAAGACATCCTGGCTACATTAGTCGGTCGCGTGAAGAAGAGTGAGTTTTACTCTCTGCAAGTAGACGAGCCTACAGATGTGGCTAATCTGGCCAATCGTCTGGTGTACGTCCGTTACCTTTTCGAAGGCACGGTGCAGGACGAGTTTTTCGTGTTTTTTTATCTTGTAAACAAACACCACGCGCGAGCAAACTTCTCTCATTAGTCCGATTTTTATGCGGCTATAAATAGGCTCTGTTGCTTTTTTTTTAAGGTGTGTGTGGGGGGGGGGGATTGGGGGTGCGTGAACCCGGTCTGGATGTAGAAGGGGGTGCGTGGCCTAAAACGTTCGGGAACCGCTGATCTAAACCATAAAATGTACTGCTTTTTATAAAGAGGTTGAATAATATTGAGTTCAGTCTATTGGTCTGGCCCTCCACAGCAGTCCGTTTCGCATGTGGCCCCTTGGGAAAAATAATTGCCCACCCCAGCTTTAGAGTCTGTGTGAGACGCACTGTGCTTTCAACTAACTCCAATGTAAACCCATCTGCATCATTAAACCGTCAGAACAACTGGCGTATAAAGAGTGAGAAAGTCCTTGTAGGACAGGTGGGAAGGAAAGTTCTATGGGTCCAGCAAACACAGGACTTTAACCAAGGAGACCACTGTTTGCGTAACATGTGAAACCAAGTCAACATTGACTTAATTTTGAATTAAAATGATGCCAGCTCGTAACAAACACTTATTTTCAACCATAACCACAATTTTTTCCGAAGCGTAACTAAGTACATTTGTTGAGTTACTAAACCTAACAACTACGTAAACCTATATTAGAGACTGTATGCAAGTATCACACAGAAAGTGACACGATAAGGGTACCTAGAGTTTCATGTTTTGAAGCTTGGGCCACTGACCAAGTGTAGGTATTTTACAAGTTGGGAGTGAGAATGTGGTGCTCCTGAGCAAGACCCTGCTTGAAATGAACATATTCTAGTTGTGACTGTGTGAGCGAGGTACAACAAAAGTGTAATTTTTCAATTGTAGTATGTTTTTTCTCTTTAAATGATCCCTTTTGATGGATCACAAACTCCATTGTGCTTCTGGTTCTGCCATAAAAAAATAATACTTTCAATTTATATCACATGGCTGCATCAGCCATTCACTGGCCATGTTTCTTGTGATGATTTTCAGCTTTCACCACCACAATAGCAAAATGGTTTTTGGTCATCCATCTATCAAACCTGTGTAGATCACATTTCATAGCAGTAATAGCAGTGTCAAAAGCTCACTGGTCCGTGTGAAAGAGGCAGGAGGAGGGTTGTTACTTCCTCAATGGGCATATAAGACCAAACACTCACACTGCCATGCTGTTTTTATCTTACTCTGCATAAAACTAAGCATGCAACAATTGATTGACATTACTCATGTCCTGAGTGCTTAATCCCACAGTAATTGGGTTTATGGGTGAGGGACTGTAATGCATTTATATGAGCTATGGGTTTTGTGAGCTCAATGGAGTAGCTTAATGCCCTGCTTATGAAAGACACAATCAGTATTGGTCTGCCCATGTTAATGTATCTGTAAACAGAAACTGACATCCCTCCTAGGTTCCAAGAAACTCAGGGACTCCTTTGATGAATCAGATCTACCTGGTCCAGAGTGTCCATGATGTTAGCGGCCTTTTGGAGAGTCGCTCCTGCTTTGGCACGGATGACTCTGATTAGCTGACTTGAGTGCATGTCTAACTGGGCCATGAACTTCTCCTCAAGAGGAACAATCATGAGCATCTGGAACACTGCATTGTTCTAAAAAAAAATCAAAGTCACAATAGATATGGTATCCTGAACGAAAGGAAATGCAACTGGCCTGGGCCTGTATACAATCTCATTTTAACAAAGTAACCACTGAAGGATAGCTGAACAATGGCCAAAAATTCAATACACCAAAAAGTATTACAAATATGGAAACTGAAAATATAATTGTGTCCGGAAGCACAGTGTTATACTTGATCTCAACCACACGTAATTATGACCAATTCTTAAAAGCTCACTTTAACAAAACCAAAATACAGACTTTGATCACTTCAGGACCACTATTACCTCTTGCGGCTGGAACAGTGCAGACCATCTGTCCTTGAAGTACTTCATGCTGCGTTCTTGGTTTACCACCTCCTGTTGTCTGTAGGCAAACATGTAAGCCATTTTGTCTGCGACAACCCTTTCATTGTTTCTTATCCTGATCTCTGTCAGAAGTTCTAGTCTCTCTTTTTCCAGGCTTTCCAGAGTCTCACCAGTAGGGAAGGATGGAAAAAAGTTAGCTTCAGCTCATTTTGGCCTTTTCACTGTTTTAGCAGGGAAAGCATTTGTAGGAGCTTTAGATTTCAGGGAATTTACCGATAGTTCTGGACACCCCTGCAATTTGAGCTGATTCCTGTAGTTTCCCATGTTGTACTTCAGTCGCTGTTTCCAACCGTAGGAGCCATTGAATGAGTCAGGTTCTTTAAAACAAGGGTGCTTTTTGATTAAGGCCTCTGCAACTGTGCAGCAATGTCCATCCTCTGGGTAGGCCTTGTATTGGTACATTTCTTCTGCTAGTCTATTCAGGATATCAGACTTCATTCGGGAGTTGACTGTCAACATTTTGTGGCTCACATGGCACTCAGAATTCCCCTTCGCTAGCTGCAGCTCCGTGTCATATGAAAATTTGGGAATTGGAAAGTCCTGTGGCCACTGTTTTGTTCGAGATGACACAGACTCGGGGGATGAGAGTAGTATTGTCATTTGATGCCAATGAAACAGCGTCATCAGACTCAAGTGAAAGAGAATTAGATGATGGGGTCTCAGTGGCACCGATCAAAGGTGGATTTGTTTGCTGGATCACCTTGATTGTCCCCTGAAGTTCAGTGGTAGAATTGAAGTCATTGCCAAAATCTTGGTCCATGTATTGCAGTTAGAGGTTGCCCTTTAACCCAAAGGTAGTCTTTATGTTGCTGTGAAGATCATCTAGTGACTCTGGTATGCCATTTGGAAGAGTCAGTTTTTCAATGTTGCTCTCTCCCAAAATCACCTTGGGTGTTGCAGGTGTCGAACCAGCCATGGCAGTCTGAGAAGAGATCACAAGTAATTGGTAATTCAACATGTGAGGCAAATCCCCTCTAGGAGTACCGTTGACCAATTTGTGATTGGGCGGTCTACTTCCCTGAATTAGGAAAATTTATTGTAGGGCTGTTGTATTAGAATGCATTCGTTTTAGCGAGGTGGAGTGTAGATATTAAAGACACTGAAAATAACTCATTATTCACATCATTCATTTATAATCTTACAAGTGTGTCAGCCTACTTCAGTCAGCAGTTGCAGGCTTTCACCAATTACAAACCATTTATAGCTGCTCTTAATAAAAGGGGACACAAAAACAGATGTATAGCTGTGTTGCAGGTGAAGGGTAACAATTATTTTCCCACTGAATAAAATAACGTATCACATTCAATGGTCTCACCCTTTAAACATGGATATATCTTTTCAATGTGACAAGATGCATCTTTCCAATTTTGTATAGGACGCCAGTGGGTATTGTAACATCATGAGAGGTCACTAGGGCAGGCTAGGGTGGGGTGGTGCAAGGGAACTAACAAAAACAGACAAAAATCAAAAGGTTCTCAGAATAAGGTCACGTTTAATTCTTATTCTGCTCAGCCACTCAGGGAAGTCTCTTTATCAAAAAATCCAAAACAAAAAGCATCCAAACGGAGATAATGTGTCTGTTCTGCTCCGACTCAATGTAGACTCTGTCTTGTATTGGGCTTTGCAGTCAGCTAAACTCTTCGTCATACTTTTCCTCCAAGGAACAGACCAGCGTGTTGTATATGGACAGGTTTTAATATGAAGAAGTGTGAAACTACAAAACAGGTAAAAAACATACAATCACATATTCGTTTTGATGAAATATAATATGATATAATACACATATAATGTATAATAACAATGGAAACATAAATTGCTGTGCCATCTACGTATATTCAGCAGTTACATGTTGCACATGTCATCAAACTATTTCTAATAATAAACTAGCAAAATAAACCCTCAGAAATACCTAAAGCTATAAAAGTAAATTACACTCAGCAGGCCAGAAAATGCAGGATGGATAAAGATTCTATTGCACAATCACTCCAGTACAACGGAGCCATGTTGTGACCAAACCAGGAAAAGGAATACGTTACTTCCGAATAACTGTATAATAACTGTAGCACTTTAAGTTAACACCAGGTGGCAGTAATTCCCACAAATAAAATACAAGTCATTACAGTGTCGTTCAACAGAACCGTACTAGACAACAACTCAACTTAAAGTGTCCTCTGTTTTCTTCCGACAACCGGGTCTTCTTCCTTTGAAAACCTCCTCACTGTGGTTCAGAACTTATTTCCAGGTAGGTCTCCGTGCTCCTTCACGCTGTGTGCTCTCTTCCCTCTCCTTCTTCTAGTTTTACAGCGGTTGGCATCCATCTTATTGGTGCATTACCGCCACCTTCTGCTCCGGAGTGTGGATCAGACAATAAACTTACACTCTTTACCCCAAAACAAAACCACAAACAACAATCAAATGAAAACAAACAAGCAAGCACCCTTGTACCTTATCCCTGCATTTCAATCATACCCGATAAAACAAACCCTGTGTTCTTTAAGAAAGCTAACAGGACCCTAACCTGTGCTCTCTCAACCATGCTCAGTACTCCTTTCAGTGTGCATTCATGCACCCCTAATTCCCTCAGATTTTTCCTCATTGTCTCTCTCTGCATCTCATACTCACTACAACTCACCACTACGTGCTCAACTGACTCCTCTTCTCCACATCCTTCACACAACCCTGTCTGGTGTTTCCCTATCATTTTCACTGTTTTGTTTAGTGCACTATGGCCCAACCGTAACCTTGTCCACACAGTTTCCTCTCTCCTGTTCCTACCCTGGTAACTTTGACACTCTTTTGAATACAATATAAATGTCTCCCTTTCACCTATTTTGCCACATTTGATTGATTTTTTTCCCAGATAATACATTTCACCTCTGCCTTACTGATTCTAATATTCATTTCTATATTTCCTTTCTTTAATGCCCTCTTTGCCAACTCATCCGCCTTCTCACCCCTACATGTGCTGGAACCCACAGGAATTTAATCTGACCTCCCTGTTTATTTATTCTTGTGGCTGACTGAAGGACTTCATACATTATGTCTTGACGGCTGTTGGATTGAAAAGATCTTAAGCTTGCTAGGACTGAAGATGAGCCGGAGCATATCAACACCTTTTCCTGTCTTGATTTTTCCATCCATCGTAGTGCAACCAGCACTGCCACCATCTCCACTGTGTAAACCCCTAGATCAGCGGTTCCAAAACGTTTTAGGCCACGCACAGGGTAGGAAATTTACATATTTTTTGGGGGCAATTTTTGCCCCCACTAACTGAAATCCAGGGGCATTTTCAAAAAATTCGGGGCACTTTTTGAAACTTGTGAAATAACATTTAACCTTTGTTCAAAAGAATAAATACACTTATTTAGGCTTACAGTACATGAGAAATTGTCATCAAATGGCAATAAGACTTAGGCAGTAGTCTACAGATTCAAAGTGTTTTCTTAGATTTTTTTAATAAAAAACAAACAAATCAGACAATCATATTCAATTTCATTCTTATTTCTTTGTGGTTATTGTTATTATTAAATGTTTTAACTATTAACAATTATTAAGTCAACAATGCCTTGATTACATATACATCAGTCATTGTATGGAATTATTGAGGAAACATATTTTTATAGCACCTTAAAAATTAAAACAATGTGCCATTTGAAGGTACAAATTCAGTTTAGAGTTTTTACTTAGTAAAATATCTTAATTGACTGTCAGTCAGGTATTATTCATTTCCAGCAACCCTCAAATCAAAGAATAAATACACTTTACGCACAATTTAGGTGTATTTTACCTTTAACTCACGAGATGCAGGGAGCATGTTTTATACTTAATGTGAATAGAATTCATTTAATTTAATTTCCATTATGCAATATGTATACTTTGTTGGCATCTTATTCTGAAAACCGGATGTTCGTCTGAAGAAACCGGATGTTGTCTCACGTTAATCTTTCCGTTAACTTTCAAAGTCCATCGCTCACTCCCGATCTGCGCCGTTTGAATGAGTTTACTGTGAATTTCAGGATATAGGTGCACTCAAATTTAAGTGTCTGCTGAGTTGACCACAGTCACAGGTCTGATTAAGAAGCGCTCCATTTTTTTATTCGTTTGGAAAGTTCGGGGGCATTTTTGCCCTCGTATTTCCGACGCTGGCCACGCACCCCTTCTACATCCCAACCGGGTTCACACCCCCCCCCCCCCACCTTAAAAAAATTAAAAAGCAACAGAGCCTAAAATCGGACCAATGAGAGAACAGTTTGCTCGCGCGTGGCGTTTGTTTCCAAGTTAAAAAAGACTAAAAAACTTCCTGCACTGTGCCTTCAAAAAGGTAACGGACATACACCAGAAGATTGGCCAGATTAGCCACATCTGTAAGCTCGTCTACTTGCAGAGAGTAAAACTCGCCCTTCTTCACGCGACCGACTAATGTAGCCAGGATGTCTTCGGACAAAGCATCGATGCGCGACACAGTGTTGTTGGACACTGGGATAATGTCCAACTTTTTTGCTTCTTTCTCTCCAATCATACATTCCACCATCTCTTTGGCAGCTGGCAAGCACACGTCTTCGGCGATTGTGTGAGGTAGCCCCTTTCTTGCTATTCTGTAACTGACCAGATATGAAGCCCGTAGTGCGTTTTTCAACACATGAATGAGACTGCAGTTGTTTTGGGCTGTTTTGTAACTCCTCCAATTTCGATATAAAAAATGTAAGGGGCTTTTGCCTTGCACTGGCATGCTTGGTGTTCAGGTGGCGACGTAAATAAGAGGGCTTCAGACAGCTGTTAGCCAGAACCTCACTGCACTGTCTCCTAAAAATGACGTTCCCCCAAAACTAAAATGCATTCTCAATTACGTTTGACCAAAAACATATTTTCTCCCTGATTACGTTTGTGTTTGACATATTACATTGACTTATTACAAATACGTTTCTAATCAACATTTTAACACTTTAACATTTTTTTCCCTCTCCACCACCGCCTCTCCTCCCTATTACGCGGTCAGCAGAAACGCGCCCATCCAGGCCGAGCAACGAGGAACATTACGCGGCTACAATACCTCCACAAAGGCCCGCATGTAAAATCCGGGAGTAACCGTGACTCTCTTAAGGGTTAGGTTTGGGTGGGGACGTGGCTTCCTAGTGGAAGTTATGGTTAGGGTTAGATGGATACAAATAAATAAAATATACCTCCATAACACCCCGCCACTCTCAGCTCATACCTCCCCAGTAACGAGGCACATCACCCGGCCACAATACCTCCAGAATGTCCCCCGGGTGAAATCCGGGACTTGGTTTTATGGTTCCGAGTGGCGGTCGCTCACCCGCTGGCGCCGGACGCGAGGTCTCCAGCCGCCCCCGCCGTGAGGCACCCCATCGTTAGGTCTGTCAGCCCTCGAAACAGGCCGCAGGGCAACAACTTGTGGGTGGCGGGGTAGAGGCGAGGCAGATCACAGAAAAATAATAACGACGAGAGTATGACTAAGATATGTTGATGAGAAACGTATTTGTAATACGTCAAACACAAACGTAATCAGGGAGAAAATACGTTTATGGTCAAACGTAATTTTCAGGAGACAGGACTGCACCATTAGACCACCATTACATTTTTCCTCTCGCGCACCCCCTAGAGCAGTGATTCTTAACCTTATTGGAGGTACTGAACCCTGCGAGCTTCATCAGTGCATTCACCGAACCCTACGTAATTGGAAAAATTAAATATGATTTCTTCAAAACATAGGTATATATTTTATTAGTGCACAAAATGAACCATGCATCAGTTGCACACAAAATCACTGTGTGCAAAGAACAAAACCAACAAAACATGAATTTCACACAAAAACATAACTCAATGAATATTTACTGCAAATCAATGTGACTTTTGCTGTTGCCTTTCAGATACAAGTTCAGAAATGCGCGGCTTCACCTTGGCAAGTGCCACTCTCATATCATTTTCGCAGCAAAGTCTGTTCCTTTTCTTAGATTTCATGTCCACCATCCTCGAAAAAGATTGCTCACAAAGATACGTTGTAACAAACGGTGTGAGTATCTCAAGGGCTTTCTTGGCAATACGAGGGTATGGTCCGATTTCAGAAGTACCTCTAATTCAGAGCCCATTTCCTGACAGAGCTCTTTGAAGATGCGGTGCTTCATAGCACTATTTCGCACGTAGTTCACACATTCAACTACGATTTTTAGTACTTCTGCCAGTTTTGGAGGCAAGGTTTTTGTTGCTAATGCATGCCTGTACAGAACACAGTGTGTAACAATGATGTGTGGTGCATCGGATTTCACCAGCGCTCCAAAACCAGAGTGTCGTCCCAGCATGGCTGGAGCTCCGTCCGAACAAACTGCAGAAACCATATTCCACGAAAGATTGTTGTCTCTGAAGAAGTCATCCACGAGTTTCTTCACATCGACTGCCTTGGTTGTTGTTGTAAGAGGCTTACAAAATAAAAAATCTTCCTTTGTCTTCTCGTATTTCATATAGCGCACGAATACAACAAGCTGGCTGAGATTGGAAACGTCGGTGGTCTCATTGTGGTCTCAAGTTGGAGGCTGAATTTTGCTGGGCTTGGAATCAGATCTGCAACTACTTGAGCCAAGATGTCATTGCTCATGTCGTCTATTCTGCTGCTGATCATGTCATTTGAAAGAGGAATTTGGGATAACTTGTCTTCAGCAGCTTTTCTCAGCATGATATTCACCATCTTCAATGCAGCTGGTTTCACGAGTGTTTCAGCAATGGTGTGTGGTTTGCCCTGCTTTGCGATCAGGTACGCAACTTCATACGATGCTGTGAGGATCGGTTTGTCGATGGGTACGAATCCGAGAAAAGGCAGAGTAGCCTTTTCATCGAATCTGGCTCTCTTCACCTTGAATTCAGCGAGCGTTGTGTTCCTGTATTTCCCATCATGCAGCTTTAGGAAGTGTTCCTTTAGTTTTGCCGGTGCTAGACTAGAATTGCTCAACGTATTCGTCCAACCACTTTCTTTTTTTGCTCGACATGTTGGTATGAAGGGATTGAAAATCACAAATGGCGTACAACAGAGAGCAATGTGGCGTGATCAGCTGCAGCCAATGATGGCCAAGCGCAGCATGACGTCACAAATAATAAGTGGGCTGAATTTATTTTGAAAAAAATTGGGTGTTGCCAAATTGTCTGTCGAAAATGTTTTGACAGCTGACAAAAACGGCCGACATTGCTACTGTGAACCGGGCTATACTGCGTGTGTCTTACGACGGCCTCTGATACTTGGTCAAGTGAGCTGCCGCTTGAAAATGTATGTGGGTAATTCGTGGCATTCGCGCCTGAAAGGGGGCGGGGCTTATCTCCGTGCCTTATCTCCAGTGGTGTATAAAGTACTCAAAAGCCATACTTGAGTAAAAGTAAAGATACCTTACTGGAAAACTACTCCAGTAAAAGTAAAAAGTCACAGATTATAATACTACTTGAGTAAAAGTCTTAAAGTATCTGATATTTATTGTACAAAAGTACTTAAGTATCAAAAGTAATTTTCTGATATTAAATGTACATCATAACCTGTTCATTGAGAGTAAAAGTACAAGTAAATGCTGTTAATAAAAAAGCAAAGGGTCAGAATGTTGAGAATTATGAAGTTTATTCTTTTAAGTGCTGTGGCACCATGACCAAGGACATGGAGCTGTGTTGACAATAATTGGGTTGGCTGTGATCCATCCAGGAGCAACAATGTTCAACATAATATATTGTACATAAGTATACTTTTGCATCTACTATGAACTTATCATCATAATTCTCCGAAAAGCAATATGACACTATGAAGGAGTTGTAACAGTGCGTTTATAAGTATGCTCATTCTGACAAGAGGATGTAGAGGGCCAATGCATAATATTATGTTCAGCAAAACATATCCACTTGATGCATCAGGTCAGTGTTTTGAGAAAGGACACCTGCCTTGTAAACTCCTATGGGCCTGATTTGAACACAATAGGCAGAGGTTTTGTTCAAGCTGAATCTGCAATTGGGCGACTGCTACCATCATAACTCCATCTGATCATCCACAACATGACTCAAATATCAAAACATGATCAATACTAAAGCAGCACCGAAAGTAACAACCCAGTCATTACTTGGAACTGAAAAATGTCCTGTTCATCTCCAAAAGAAGTTGGTTTTCAAAATTGCGAGAATTCAGTCTCGCTCTTCTTGGGCTGAAGACTAGTCCTGCGATGCTAAATAGCCTTTCACAGGCCGCTGAGGCAGGTAGAGGTGTGTTCACAGACAGCTTGCACACAGCTGCGAAGGATTTCCCTAATGCTAACGCTGCGCTCTCTCGGCTCCCGTCAATCCTATGGTGTCACAACTGTCAACACTTCCTCAGCTCACTAACTCGCTAGCGATCCACGGGTGTTGGTCTTCATCACCGCTGTAGTTTGTTGCGGGAGTAGCAGGTGCTTCCATCATGAAATCAGTTATCGTAGAGTGGAATTCTACTCGGGTAGTCGCCCGCTAGCTTATAGCATGTAGCATCCTGGGAATCAAAACACAGCGGCTTTGAGAGCACTTGTTTGCAATTGCGCATTAACGTGACTAACCAATGATTTAACTTGCAAGCTAGGACCACTGATTCACCAAACCTGCTTGCTTGCAGTCTGTGTTCCACCACAGTCCCCGACGCTGGTCTCATGATTCATTTTTTCATTTTTACCGAACCCTGATCAAAGTAAAGAACTTGTACGTGGAACCTATCTACCTCGCCTTGAGTCTGCTTTTGAGTCCTGCTCCCTGTGGGCCCCAGACCCCCCTAACACTTATCTCCCTAAAAACAGTACCGTTTCCTTCATCCACCATTGAACTAACCACTAGTTCTGTTTTATACTTGTTGTGTCTGGGTTCATAATATGATCCGTAGTCACACAACTGCGTCTGAATGACGGCCGCTTCCAGCGTCATTCGCGCTGCCCAACGGAAATTCGCATCATTCGCATCTGTGCATTGACTTTACATGTAAATACCTCGCAGTGTGTGTCTGCCGAGGGTTTCGGCAGACACACACTGCGATCAAGTGAGCGGCCGCTTTAAAAATGAATGACCGTCTATTCCTTAAGGTGCTGAACGGTCTGCCGAACCCATGAGAGTGATATTTTGGTTCGATCGAACCCAGGTTAAGAACCACTGATTTAAAGCATTTACAGTCCTTCGGAGAGGAAGGAGTTTGGGACCCATAGAGGCCACGTCCCGCAGCCGATGTTGAAGGCTCTGAAATAATAATCATATTTTATTATTACAAATCTAAAATACATACTTATAATTATGTTTATGCGTAACAATAGTTAATAAATTCAGATTTATAGTGAATTCAAATGCAAAATAGGTATGCACTGACCAGGAGACGGGGAAGGTGGCGGTGTTCCTCAGCAGGCGATGTGGTGATGTGCTGCTGGCAGGCAGCCGGGGACCGTGGGAGGCACAAGAGGGGGCAGAGTGGGATGAGTGACCGGTGATGGAAAGTCTGGAGCTGGTGGCTGTAGTAATCCTGAGGGACACTGGTCTTCTGCAGCTGGGGCGAGAGCCGCCAGACAGGGTAGAGGATGTGGCTGCCGGGCCGGTGTCTCCGGCCCGCTGCTGCTCTCCGTCTCTTCTGGCCAGTGCTTGGGCCTCCCATCCTGCAGCACGGTCCGCTGCCTCCATGATGACGTCTCCTGAGCTGTCAGTAACCTGGCCGTGGTGATGTTCCTCCTGACCTTGCCGGTGTTGCGGTTGTAGTTTATTTCGGCCAGGAGGTGGGCCAGGTCTACTGTTATCCGGCCTGATGTTACCAGCGGATGGGTCATGTAGGGATTGGGAGGAGGAGCAGGTGGAGGTTGGTTCTGGGGATTGGGGATAGGCCCGGACGGCATGACCCGTGATCAGTCGATAGCCATTGGGTCCAGAGGGTAGATGCCACACCTCCTGAACCCAGCCACCACCAGTCTCCGATCCTTCACCCTCTGGTAGGAGTCTCTTAGGACCCTTGAAAACTCCTTAGAAACCAAGAAGGAGTGGCTCACTGCCGACAGATCTCCTGTAACACCAGAGAAATCTGCCTTCAAGGGCCCGAAGAAACTCACTTCCAGAGGCTGAAGGATGTAAGACGTATGTGGTGGCAGGCACAAGAGAATGGCCCCCTCCCTCTGTGCCACCCGGACCAGCTCTGGATCCAGGTGGGATTGATGGCCGTCCATGATGAGCAGCAGCGGGCGCTCCTGCATGGCGAACCTCAGGAAATGCCTGACAAACCACTTCCTAAACAGTTCACTGTCAATGTACCCTGCTGGCGACTTCCCGTAGATTGCATTGGGAACCCCTTCCTTGTTATAGGGGCCCCCTGGATATCCCCCCTTGTAGATGATGAATGGGGGGGACATCCTCCCCAGCCGCGTTGAGGCAGGCCAGGACGGTGATGTGGTCTCTAGTTCCCTGGGCCTGCCTGTAAGCATGTTTGGTCCCCCGGGGCACGATGACCTTCCTTCTTGTAGAGTCCAGCTGAAACCCCGTCTCGTCGCAGTTGTATATCTGACGGGGTTTCTCCCTCAACCCGTGCTCCTCCAGGGTGGTGGTGAGGAGCCCGAAATACTCCTCAATTGGCCCCCTCTTGGCGCAGGATGCCCTCCCACAGTCAATTATGTCTGGGGTCCGGGCAGTAAGGCGATGGTGTTGCCGCTCCCGGAAGTTTATCCACCACGTCTGGCCAAGCACGGTTCTTTGTGCTTCCCGGTGGCGGAGCGTTCTTTCTGCTTTCTCTCATCAAAGTCACTTTCCTATAGTATTTAGACATGTAAACATCCATATATATTCATGAAATTTGACACGTAGATTATTTGATGCGTTTGGATGGCGATCGCCGAAGAAAATGACAGCGAAATGACCGGAAAGTGCGTCACGACGGAATCGTTTGAGACAGGCCAATAGCGGCTAGCGCCGTCCGAGGCAGGCCATTGTTACGTTATTTGTCGGCGAAAGTATCTCGAGGCTATTAATGTCAGAAGTTTAACATTTCAGTGGATTAAAAATAAAGCTATAAACGCATTTTTCACAAAATGAGGGAAATTAATCGTAAATGTAAATTTTAGTGCTGGGCATGTTAACGCGAAATTAACGCGTTAACGCATTTTTTTTAATTTTTAACTGAAAGACAAGAGACAGTACATAACAACAAGAGGATGACAAGAACAGTGGGATAAAAGCCAGCAAACATCCTATAGTCAGACTGTCTCATGTTTATCGTTTTGTATTAGAGATATGATGTCCCTTCAGGGTTGCCGTAGAGACTTCCGTTGCTCTCCCTGGAGACTACTGTACATCGCTGCGGTAAAGTCAGCAGACACTCCGATCTCCGTGGTCAACTCAGCAGACACTTACATGTTAGTGCACCTATATGCTGAAATTCACGGTAAACGCATTTAAACGGCACGGATCGGGAGCGAGTGAAGGACTTTGAAAGTTAGCGGAAACATTAACGTGAGACAACATCCGGTTTCTTCAGACGAACATCTGGTTTTCAGAATAAGATGCCAACAAAGTATGAATTATATTCACATTAAGTATAAAACATTCTCGTGAACCAAATGTTATTGCACTTTTGTTCATATAGCAGTACTTTTAAAATAAAAGTGCGCAATACACTACTTTTGAATTCATTATTGAACTTTGACATAACAATGCGATTAATCGCGATTAATTGCAAAAAATCCATGTGATTAATCGCAATAAAATATTTTAATCGTTGCCCAGCACGAGTTAATTTAAAACTTGCTAACATTAGCATGACAATAGCTGGTTTGGTTCAGTCAGTTTGGTAAATACTTAGTAACTTAATACTTAACTAAATGTAACCAATTCAGGTGGACCATTTTATATCATTATTTGTACATACAAAATTGAATTTAGCACTAGACTTACCTTCTACCCAAGTCACCTTAATGAGAGAAAATGGCAGCTCCCCTGCTGAGGAAAAATCTGGAAAAGACCTAAATGAGAATAGCAGGTTAAAGGAACAAATTATAATTTCAAATTGATACCACAAAAGTACATTGCCATCACTAAAGCAGAAATCTGATTGAGACTATTTTATAATGCTTTACATTAAGTGTCACTTAATTGTGATAATGGGGTAGAAATTAAGAGAGCATTCTCTAGCCTCTGGTATTTCACCTGTAGCACCTCTGAAGTGTATTTTAAGTTGAATTGAGACGTGACCAAATTATTGCTGATTCATGTAATTGCTTCATTGGAATTTTGTTCTTAATGGATTTCCAACATGGGGTTGTGCTGATATAAAGATGGAAATTCATCATGAAAATCATGAAAATTACTCATTCAGACACTAAAAATTAAATGGGACAATGAAAAAATAAAAAAATCTTTTTCTGTGATAAAGCCTCTGAAGTTTTCATCTGCTAACCTGTTATATTATTAATGGTGTTTATATACGATATTTTTAGCATTCTAATACTGCTCAACATCTAGATTAATATAATGAATCCTGTACATTGTACCTCAAATTACTTAAAAATAAACAAGCGATCAAGAAAGACAAACACTAAGTTCTAAAACTTAATTTATCGGATCAGGTTCGGTACACGGATAGAAAGTCAGTACAGATCACAACGACAGTAAGTCAAACAAACACGGGACACAAGAGGTAGGGAACTTAAAAAAAACAAAAAAAAACAGGAAACACTAAACCAAGATCATGACATTGGATTAAAATAAGTCAGTTTGAACAACTTACTTTACTTGCTTCACTATGTAGGTGGCGTTAGTTAAGTCCAAAAAATACATGGCAAAACAAAGTCAACGTTGACTTTTGGTTTCACACGGGACACAAACAGTGGTAACCTGGGGGAAAGTCCTGTTTATTTGACCTGTCCATCCCCCCTAACCTCCCTACGCAGTGTTCGTCATCCTGTCACCTGGCTTACTTAGAGTCACTGCTCGTCCTGGGTCACGATTACGTGGACTACATATGTATTAATTAAAATGCATTATTTTCATAGATATAATTATGAAGAGTGAATGAGAGCAGCCCTTTACCACGACACCCATTCCTTTACTTCTATGATAAAAACGTTATCAGTTTATATCAGAAGCTGTAGTTCAACTGCAATGAGACCATGGTTAACTCCTCAGAAAGGGTCACAGGAAACTTTTCCATGCCAAACTTTTTAAGAGAGATCCAACCGCTGCAACATGTAGCCCCTGTAATAAATAGGGATCTGTCTGTTCAGCAGGCCCTGAGCTCTGTTACATACTGCAATGACAGTCAATTAGCCTGCGTCTCTCTGCCAGCGCTCCCACCCACAGGCATGTCTGTGGGTGGCCTTCCAAAACGCACACACCTCCAAGAATGTTGACATGATATAATCAGGTTTTTTTATGATATAAATACGGTTCAGTATGCTTCACCTGATGGCTAGATGAAGTAAAAAAAACAATCAAATAATACCCTGTCAGGGAAGGGGGGGGGGGGCGCTGCATTTTTAATTGACGCATGTGATGAGACTAATGAGCTCCCCTGTGAATGCATCAAAGAACAAGGGAGAGATAATGAGATTGTTTCTCTTTTTATATAACTCATCATCAGTTCGCCTTTTTTAGTTTTTTTCCTTTAGTGCCATAACCTTCAGCCTCTCCTCCCGCTCGACTGTAGAGAAATCGACCGAGGTGCTTCATAGTTCATTAATTGGCGTGTTTAAGAACAATCTTTACTTCCAGAATTGGTTATGTGATCTGGGTTCCTGTCAGGTTATGGTTAACGGTAAATGGACTTGCATTCATATAGCGCCTCTCTAGTCTTCCAACCACTCAAAGCTGTACACTACATGTCAACATTCACTCATTTACACACACATTCAGGAGCTAAACTAATGCACATTTGCACACCCTCAAACATGGGAGCAATTTTGAGTTCAGTATCCCAAGTATGCCGAAGGACACTTCAACAAGCAGACTAGAGGGCCAGTCATCAAAGGTTTTTTAGGGTGGCAATGTTCTTTTCAGCAGAAAGAGGGACACATAAAAGCACAAAAATGGACACATACAATCTTGTTGGTTTTTTGTGTCATCCACACTGCCAATTACATGTCCTATTTGTATTTTTAGGTTGCTCTGATGACACATGGAACATTCATGCTAAGTTCACACTGTGCAGCCTGGTCTCCTAAAAACGTGTTTCCATACATTAAAACTGCATTGTCAATTACGTTTCGAGGGAAACACATTTTCTCCTGGATTAAGTTTGTTTTTGTCACAAAGACGTTTATAATCATAGTCCGTGAGGGTCCGCGTAGAGGACTGGTCATAGAAACAGACTTTCACCAAGAAGACCACTGTTTGTATCCTGTGTAAAACCAAAAGTCAAAGTTGACTTATTTTAATGTATGTCAGTAATTTAAAGCTACTACATGACACTTTCATTTTGTGTTGATGTTGGCGATCCCTGTGGAGGAAAGTGGTAATGTTTCAGAGCCCCAGATTGCCTTTAGAAAAGCCGAGCTCTCCTCCTCTAACCGGAACTTCCAACTATAGGTCGAAGGCAGCAGCGAAGCCAAACCAGAATCTGTCTGCTGTAGTCGGAACTGAAGGACTTTCTGGTGAATCTGCATGATGTCATCTGATTTTGTGAGGAATCCAACACAGTGGCACAGATGACAAGCATTAAGAATAAATATATACATATAGAGGCAACAGTATTAAATTTAGATTGTTTCATAACCAGTTCAAAGTTCTACACTGTAACTTTAAATAGAACAGACATATTTTAAGCCATACCATGATGTTTTACTAAACATAACTGAGAAGTTTTGTTGTCTAAACATGACCAAGTTATGGTAAAAATGACGTATTTGTTTTGTTTCAATTAACAACGTTAACCACTGTTTGCAGTTTAGTTGTACAGGAATGCAATTTTGTAGGACACAGGGTTGTAGCCTTTTAGCTCTTGGCAATGAGAGGCGACAGACATGTAAGACTCGGGCACATACTTTACTTCTTTTTGCTGGGCCTTTGTGCTTTGCCTGCTGAAAAAAAGATAATTAGTACACATACAAGTCATCCCATGATTAAGTATGTCTTCAAAAAAACAGGCATGGATCTTGTCGGGTCATTACACTAAGGCGCTGTATGAGAGACTTAAGATACTGCAAGTTAAAATATAGGACTTGAATATAAATACACAATATAGAATAAAGTAATATAAATGTTTCAAATGGATGAACTGATTGTTGACAGTATTGTTGTGATACATACAGAGATGTTAACAGTTTGTAAAATAGTAAGTAATGTATATCGACTTAAAGTAATAGTATAATGGTAAAGTGTCATAGTGATGAGCTCAGGAACCTGTGGAAAATAAGGCTGAAAGACTAATTAAACGCCAATGAAAAAAATGAACGTGAATTAGTTCACTTTTTGGGACTGGGAACTTAGTGCATAATTCAAAATGTTGAGCCATGGACATGACCTAGTTCATTTTAATCAGTGTGAACCAAGCTTTGAACTAGCTCTTGTGAAGCTTGAACTTGCACAACAATGACCATTATAGACATGAACCAACAGCATTCAGATTCAGAGGAATTAGATATTAATGCTAATTTACTCCATCTCTATGACGCTATCCACAGAGAGTACACATTACATATTTATGTGTGAAATAAACAAAGAATGTGCATAATATTCTGAATGAGTGAACAAGTGTGCAAAATACATAAAAACAGCTGAAAAACAAATCTTCATGATAAAATACTGTTTTTATGTTTTCCATATAGTCATTTTGCTGTAGAAAGCTCCAGCTGTGCAATATCCCGGTGAGAAGAAAGCCTCATTGCCAGTGCATGTGGTGGTTTCAGTCTTTTAGCAGCTGTGAGAGTCACCTATCATTTGTACTTGGCTCCAAAGAGGAGGTGTCGTTAAGTAATAGTAGACATTGGGATTGAGGGATGGCTCTTTCAAAAATATTTAATAAGATACTGGAGACATTTTCCCAAAAATCGATTAGCAGGTAAATGCCATATGAGGAAAAGTGTGAATGGTATATTCTGGACATAAGTCAATATGGATTATCTCTAAATGTATGATGTACCATTTGTTTCTTTTGGATTTCATACTGAAGCCAGTCAGTGCTGTGAATAAGAACTGTTAGTAATTCAATACAACTGTCATTATGTTGTAAACTCACCACAAGCTTCTGAATTTATCTCAAATGAATCAAAAATTGGTAGAATCCAAAAGTGAGCTGATATTGTCAGTTTGCTCAACATCGTAATCATTAGCTTCTATCTGCCGTTTTTGAGCTCAGTGTACATTCATCTTTTTATCACAGGACCAGACTAAGAACAAATGCGTAACTTTGCAAATGCGGTACCCAGTATGTTTAATGCTCTTAATGTGACTTAATAGAGTGCTGCAGGAAGGACGGTTTGCACTTCTGCTTCCCTCCCTTCGTAGTCAATGGGTTTTCAAATGGGTTTTTGATTACATGCCTGAAATAAGAGATTTTAACGTTTTGTTCTATGACATACATTTTGTCAGTAAATTCATGAATCTTTAAGTTTATATGCGTCTTTAAAAAGGCCGCTGCTTACAAGTTGGTAAATGGGACGACGAAACGTCATCACGCCAAACACCAGTCCGCCTTAAGCTTAATGGTGGTGACGTGAAGTCATGCAAACTGTGATGTGGTTTGTTTGTGGCCGAACGTTTGAAAATCATAAAAGTGGTGTGCATCTCAAATAACCCTTCCCCCCCCACACACACACACTGTATATTGGTGTCTCAGTAGATGTAGCATCTTGATCCTAGTGGAACAGGCAGTCTAATCTGACAGGCAGATTAGAAGGTTACAAGGATACTTACCTGGAGGAGAAGCACAGTAAAGAGAAGCGTTTTTTGATTATTTAAGGGCAGGTATATTGATTACACATTCAGCACTGTGCTTGTGAAGGAAACAAACAGTTTGACAGTAGTTATTTTAGAGCAGTTATGTTGAAAAATACATTCCCTCAACATGGTTTTATTTGAAATGTTTAATGTTTCCAGATTCAAAGATTAGATCAGATATTATAATAGTGTTGGGAGTTTGCTTTCACTTTATTCATTTGTGCTTTCCAACTGTCCCTCCCACTCCCCTCTCTGGGGCTGGTACGTTGGCTTTAGGCCTTTCCAGCCTGTTAAAAATGTAATCGTTTCCAAAGAGGCACTTGGCTTTCTGGTGAAACTCAAGTTTGCAGTGGAAGAAGAATTAGGACTTTAAAATGTGTGTCGCAAGCCACCAAAGTGTCATCTATAAACATGATGCAGGTTGATGTTGGTCAAATGTTATCGCTTCATGTTTTCAAAAGTGCTGCAAAAAAGTGCTGCTTCTGTCGTATCAAATGGAGTTTGTCCCATAATACAAAAGCCACAGTTCTCAGTCAGTGATGAATGTGCAGCAAATTAGTTTATATCACTCAAACTGTCTCTGGTGAAAAAAAGACAAATCCATGCCATTTGGAATGTTTCCTGGTAAAGTATTATCTTGGCCAATTATTAGAATTTAAGAAATTGCTTTTCTCCAACTTCACTTCGAGGAATGACAAAAAACGGTCCAGTTCAAGAAGTCTTTTAGAAACTTTCTGTACAAAATCTGGTTTTCAATCAGCTGGAGGATCTCCATGTTCCAGTGCTTCCTCCACATCAAGTGATGGCAGAAAATAAAAGCTATGGCAAAGTCTCTTCTTCGCTCTTTCATTATTATTATTTTTTCAATCACTTCAATGTACAATTTCAACACAGAAAATACACCAAATATAAGCTGCAATCTGTAACAACATAATACATATTCATGGTCAAAATGGAGCACATAAAATAATCTTATTACATGTCCCTTCTCATAATAAATAAATGGTCCATCACATATGGTCTGCCAATTATTTCAACCTGTATGACACAAAATGCACTCTCTACAAAACATTTTTGGTTTAATTAATCTGCCATGTCCCTTGCTCATCAGTGCTGCACTTTTCCAAGTATCCAAGTAGAGAGCTGCCCAAACCACCATGGCCTGTGTGGACTGTTTCTTGGTGAGCTATCCGTATCGACATGCCTGCCTTCATGATTTAGTTTTAACCTCATATTTCATATAGTTCATATTTTTTCAAAAACTCTGAAGCTAAGAGGCGCATCACTTGAGCGATTGTCGAGTAGTCCTTTAGACCAGCTATGCGGCCCACTGGTTGGCCTCAGACAACCATCTAGTGGGCTGCGAAGTTACTCCCAAATGGTTGGATTAAATAGAATATATATTTATTTTTTTGTGGAATTTACAAAGCTTTTTTTTCCAAATCAGAATGAGCTCAATAACTCACATCAATATAAAACTTTAAAACACATCATTTTAATGACCTTTACTTTTGAATATCACCAATTCCGGCAATTACCAGGGCTGGGTGTCGTTAAAACAATTCTGCCAGTGCCAAAACCAGTACCCTTAAAGTGATACCATATACCGAAAGAGTACTTAGATAGCCGTCATGAGAATGGAAGCAATGTGTGTGTCCCGCTCATACAGCTGATAACGCCGTCCCCCATCCCAGGGCTGTGGGACAGTACTGTTGCGGAAGCGCAAAGCCTACAGTTTGGTTTCCTCCCAGGTTAGAACTGTTAGCTCTGTCACCATTGTTCGCGCTGTTATCACCGTAAGCTGCAAGCCGCCGGAGCAGAAATCTGTGTTCAGAGCAGTTCAGGGTTGTGTGCAGGCAGGAAATCCAGGGTTGGGTTGTAGGTGCTGCAGTAATGGGCCAATCACACATTACATTACATCAAAGATTGCGTGCAGGGATTGACTGCGATACTACTTGTCATTGGGTTACTTCAGTTGGTCAAAGTATCAATTACTGACACCCAGCCCGAACAAATCGCAAACACATCATCAGAGGCAAATTTGTTTTGTCACTGTTAGCCAGCTAACATTCCCGCGGCCCCAGTGACACTAAATGGATCGTTTTTTGAGTCTCAAAAGTGCTGTGGGAGACAACTAAACTGCTCCAGTAAAAGCTTTAAAAACATTTTGTGAGGAAACGTGACTGTGAATACTTTACATTTGTAAAAACCTGTGACAATGCAACCAGGATGTGTTGAGAAGCCAAAATAATATTTCCCAAGAAAAAGGGACAGGCTTCAGTCACAACAGAAAGCAAAAGCCACTTGAAAACTAACTAAATGGTCGCTAATCGTTGAGCTTGTAGCGAGAAACCCTTTGCAATCGCAGAGGAGCTCATCATGCCTAGCGCTGTGAATATGTGCGGAGAGTTACTGGGGAGGCAACTGCAACCAATATTCAGACAATACCAAGTGTCTCCCTGAGGGTGAACATGATATGTATTTTGGTCATTGCAGCTGACAGTGGCATAACACATAGTTACAACCCAGTTTATTTTTACTCCTTTTTTTATCACATTGTTTTTTTCTCACTTATTTTGGCAGGTGATCCTGCTTTGTGAATTACTCTTTGACCAAACTCCTTGGAGGTCTAAAGTAGTCACATAGCATTTTACCAGTTAGGAGTTAATTTCCAAATACTGTATACAGGTATTCACAATTAAAAGCAAGAAAAATTAAAGCTGCGAGCAGCGATGAACGGGCCCTCGCCACGTGCGCGTCGGCGTGCTGGCGGGACTTGTTGAAGAAAATCATCATATAACTGTGAATTGAACTCGAATTGAACTGAACACAAGTTACAATCTTAATTTCCATGATTGCAGTAAACACGAGTGTTCCTCTTTATGTAAAAGTATCCAGAATCATTTGAGACATAAAACCTCATGTCACAAGCAATAGTTACATAACACACATTCTGGTTCTCAGCAGACGTCGGTGGGAAAGGATGATCGGCGCCAGACAAAAAGTAATTAATCTCTCAAATGTACCAAAAACATTTCCGTACTTGGGGCTGTGTCCTATCAGAGGGCAAGAGGTCAAAATAGCATAACTACATGTCCTAAAATAGGAGTCCAGATGTGTCCTGTTTTGATTGAACAGACAGGTTTGATTGATGCAACACAGCAGAAGGGGCGTGAATTTTGACTATAAGAGTGATCTGTGAAGAGCAGTACATTGGGAGCCGTTTTCAATATACTGAACTTGTTGATGTTGGCTTGTTCTTATTAAAACACTTCCCGCTGGTGGCAACTCCAGTTGACCCTCTGTCCTCGTCATTTTCGCCACGACAGACTCCGGCCTGCGTGTCCGTGAGCGAGACGTGTTTAATCCCGTGTGGACCGCCTGGTGCCGGAAATGACGCTTTGCAAATAGTCTGATGCTTCCTGTGTCCGCTGCCTGGTGCTACAGAACGCGTGCGTCGTGTTGCTCTGTGTCAAGTGTCAACCACGTAGTGTAAAAGTCACGTAAATGGGATGCAGTTTGTCAGAAAACGCAGATTTCCTTTCGCCAGCAGGTGGCGCTGTGAGTACTAGTGAAAATAAGCTTGTAGACATCCTCAGGCCGTGAGTGGTATCAAGCATGTGAAGTTTGAGACCGTTTGGAACAAGTGCAGCTGAGTTACATCAGCTTTTTTCACGGGGAATCACGTAAAGTAAACGCCCGCTACGGCTAAACAATTCCGTCAAATGTAAAGCTTTGAGTAACTTTTAATCACAACGGTCTTGACATGGTACTGGCAAAATTTAAAGTGGATCTGATGAAGTCACTAGGAGGAGTTCGTTAAAGTATAGCGACTAGAAATAGGCTGAAATCGATGGAAAAATGACACAAATATCAAAATGGCCGACTTCCGGTCGGGTTTAGAGCATGGTCTCAAGAGACTTATTTTTAAGTCTCCATAGGATACATGTGCTTACCAACTTTCATATATGTAGCTGAAACGTAGCGCTGGGGCTGCTGTTTTTAAATCTTGTAGGGGGCGCTATAGAGGCAATTTAAAACGGCCAAGCCAGAAAACCATATACCCTGTCTTCCTATGACCTACGACACATCTACAAAGTTTCATGAGTCTTTGAGCATCCCAACACACTCAACCATCAGCTTCCTGTTTCAAGGCGAACGATGCATTGCCACGGAAACAGCGTTCAACGAAAGCGCACAATATTCATGATGGTTCATCATCAATGTCTTAAGGCTATCCGTACCAAATTTGAGACTCATTAGGTCACCTGGCTAGGAGGTATAAAGAAAAGTATAAAATATGACATTTCCTTTAGCCAGTAGGCGGCGCTATGAGTCATTGCATTTTTTACAATTGAAATATGTTCAAGCTTGAATGATTATCATGCATAAGAAGTTTTGTGCGGATTGGAGAATGCACCTTGGAGTTATAACAACTTACAAGAATGGATTTTTTCAAAAACAATGAGGCAAAATGGCCGGCACGCCACGTCAAGGTTCTTCGATGAAAGCGCGACATTTGAGTAACTTTTAATCACAAAGGTCTTAAGAACATCCTGACCAAAGGAGAAGTTGATCGCATAAATTCTCTCGGAGGAGTTCGTTAAAATGCGAAGGCTGAAATCTGCAAAAAGTGGCAAAAATGCCAACTTCGCGGGTTTGCTGTAGCGCCCCCTAGTGGTCGAATTAAAAACAATTCTCAGGGTATGTTACAGCATGCGATGTGCACATATGCTGCAAGTTTTGGAATTTTAGGACAAACGGTTGAGAAGTTATGTGTATTGATATTTAGCCAGGCCCCTAAGAAGTTTATTGGTCGATATCTTCTAAACGCTAAGAGGTATCAGAAAGCTTTGAGTAACGGCTGAGTTATAACAACTTCCTGTTTCGTGGCGAATGGTGTTTATTTGACGCCACGCCACGGCCACATAGTTTGATAACTTTTTGATCTTTGAGTAACTTTTCACTGCCAAGGTCTCAAGAGCAGACGAGCCGAATCTGAAGTCAATCGGGTCAAATCTCTGGGAGGAGTTCGTTAAAGTATGACGCCTTGAAACGGTCAAAAAACGTCATAAAAGTAAAAATGGCTGACTTCCTGTTTGGTTTAGAGAAAACTTCCAAGAGGATTTTTTGTGCGTCTCATGACGTTCCACATACCTACCAAATTTCATACAGCTGGGTGAATCCTGATGTTGGGGCTACTCAATAGGGGGCGCTAGCGAGCCAATATTTCATACCGCAGCTGGACACCCCAATCAGACTGCAATTTTCGCAAATTCTGGCTTGCGTGCCAAATTTCACAAACTTCCCAATATCCCAAGCACCTCCTTTTTGCCATGAAAGTGGAAAAATAAGAATAAGAATAATAAACATTAGAAATTCAATAGGTCCTCCGCTCCGACTACGTCGGTGCTCGGGCCCTAATTAAAGCTGCGAGGAGCGATGAGCGGGCCCTCGCAATATAATATTCCAACACGAAAACAATTAGTAAATAACACTTATATTATATTATATAACATGTTTATTTATTGAGATGCCCCTATGGACCTTGTTATAGGAGGTAAAGATCAGGAGAAGTAAACATGAAGTGTAATTATGAATACTGATGTTAAATTAAGCTATGATGAGTTTTCACTGTTAATTTAACATCTCTATTACATGTTGATGCCTCCATGACCAAGTTAAGCAGATGAGACTGAGGACAGCTATGTAGAAGAAAATATGTTCACTTTGTCTAATATGTAGCTTGACAGAGTTCTCATGTGTGTCCTGGTGTTCTCATGTTTCCTTACCTCCTCATCCCTCACTCCTGTAACTGTCCGTGCTGGATCTGTCCCCGTTGTTTTAAAAAGCTAAATAAATTATTAGCATGACGTCATCCAGCTAGCCAAACCTGTCTGGTGTACAGCTGGTACAGAAGCTTCGCATGTACTGCTTCCCTTTCCCGCGAGTCTGCTGTCTGATTGTGAGGTCAGGCTGATCTGATATCAGCTCTTTGGCTGCAGAATCTCCGCCAAAGTTCTCCTCTCAAACGGGTCTTGGAGGAGGAGTGCTCGCGCTGGCGCGGGCGCCTGTAGAGACTTCTCCTGACAAGAACGCGCAGCTAAGGGGGCCAGATCGTTCTGGCCCCACGCTGAATCTATTTGAGGGCGCTGATTGGCTAAATTGTATGTCACTCATTTATATCTTGAATCAGCAATTGGCTAAACTGCTTCACAGACCCGTCTCTTTTGGGCCAAAACAATTAGGCCCCCCCAAGCTGCGCGTTCTCAGAGTGTTGTGCACACAGACAGAGAGCACGAGCAGAGAGCACACAGGCAGAGAGCACGAGCAGGAAAAGCATATATTTTGCGCAGATATCATATTTTACACACATTACTGGGTACATTCCATAGTTCAAAAACACAAATATTGACAATTTGTATAATTTATGATTATCATAATTTTGTATTTATTTTTTTATTTTTTTGTGTGGCTCATGGTGGGGCCATGCCCCATGACCCTCTATTGACCAGCCGCCACTGGTTTTAACACTACGTTTGATTCGAATACAGTTGCTTTTGGCAATCACTGCGGCTATACTGACATGATACATTTCTGCTTGATGCAGCTGCATGGATGATTTATGCATCTTCATCGGATATAATCACAGATGAATCAGTTCACTTGTTGACAGTTTCTCGTTGCTTTTAGACTTTTTTGGCAAATTGTAAATAAAAGAAAATTGTGTCTAAACCTCACTGGACAGACTTCCATAAACACGTGACTTCATGTGCTTTTAACATGCAACTCTATTGCTAAATGTGTATTAAAAGGTAAAATATACAAAATTAAATTAAAATGTACAAATTGGCTGAAAAAGAAAGATGGACATTGCAGTCCTACATTAGTTTTCTTTGCCCTTCTGCTGAGCGGATGGAAAGATCAATTTCTGCATTAAAGATTAGCCTCTGTTTGCCAAGCTTTTGAATGCATCATTAAGAGATTACCCCTCTTTGAATACTGGACCCCTCCATACTCATTAATGTGTATTAGTGTTAAAACGTGCCACAGGACACATTTCCAAGCCCTAACTTGAGGTGGTTTGAGCATGTTGGCCCAGAATCAATGCCTTTATTGTCATGTCTGTTATGAAATATAGAGTGTTCACTGACAAAAGCCTTTGTTTAATTTTACATCAATGGATGAGCTTGAGAACAGCATTCATGTGTGGATCATGTGTGATTCAGTGAAAATGGTGTCAGAATCTTTGCTTTAAAGGTTATCCTGCAGAGAAAGCATGTCGACAACAAGCAGAGAACCACTGTCACTTCTACAACAATGATACTGTGGTGCTTTATGTAGTCTGCTCCTGTAATTACTTTTCTATTTCAGCAACAGCCTGCTCTTAAAATCAATTGCTCATTCATAGTTATCAAAGGACCACAAATGATGAAGGTTTCTGACCCTGAATGAAAGTAACATGAGGGTAGAGGGAGACTTTGCCTTTAACGTGATACCACATAGCTAACCATACAGATGGCTGCTAACAAGTAGATACCTGGAGGGAAACAACTCTGTTAAGTAGCAAGAGCCATCAGAGTTTACGATAAAATCATACTCCGATACAATTAATCTGCATTCTCAGTCACGTTTCAATGGAAACCTATTTTCTCATCATGTTTATGTTGTAAATCCAAACAAACCCCCCAAAAAAGCAACAAAACTGTTTGGTTATGCTTAGACAACAATAATACTTGGTTATGTTAAGACAACAATACTATTTAGTTATGTTTAGACAACAACAATACTACTTTCTTAGGTAGAGTAAAAGAATCATCAGAACAGTGGAGATCCATCCTCCCGAGGGAGCGTTTCTGCTCCGCGTGCACAAACGTGGTCCCAGGAGCACAGGACTGTGACGAGAGCGTGGGGAAGGTTGAGCTCACACACACACAAAGATTGATCACATATGCGACCATTTCGGTTGCAGTCCGGAGCCCTTCCGACTGCTTATCCTCCCTACACTCAACCATCGAGACAATTCAGATTCACTGTATGGTTAGGTCAGAATCGACAATTATCCTTTCAATATACTGGAGCATAGTTTAAAAAAATCTGCACACTGATTTAATTCAATAGAGCGACAGTCTGATAGAACAGAGATCTTCGTTAGGCAAGTGATCATCACAAAGCAGAGCAAGCAAAAGATACACAATCACGTTCATCACTCAGGTGGTTGTAATCTGCATGATTGAGTCAATCTATTTTCAGACTGAACTAATCAGAGCAGAGCTAGATGACACCGCCTGAAACTCTCATATAGACAAAATACCACTGGCAGCATTGAGTTTAAAGCACTGCTGTATTTACACCTCACAGAGCCTTGAGTCTTGTTTACATATAAATGCATCTGATGGCAGATGCTGAATGTTGCATGTTTCCCACCCAGGCTGGGACTGCACATTGACATCAGATGTATTTTTTTTAGCATGTAGCAACTATCAAAATCATGCTACTACATAGTACAGATGACGCTGAGGGATTCCAGAGACAAGACTATCAGTAATGCTGCACTGCCTCTAGCAACTGGGCGGAAGTGGAAACCATCCAATGCAGTGCAGCAAGCAACATCAACCCTGAGGCACAAAGACATCATGGGGCAAGTTCAGCAGGGAAGAGGAGGCCTCGGCCTGACAGCAAGTGAACCGACTTGGCAAAAGGCCACAACGTCAGAACGGAGAACATTGGTGGTTGAGGAGGTGCGCCGACAGGAGAAGGTCACAAGAAGTGCAACGGCTGTCTCTCGTGAAATGGGCACAATGGATGTGGTGGGAAGGTGTGGAGAGGAGAAAAATCAGCTGGAGGGAACTATGGGAAATTGAAGCAACAAAAATTTGCTTTATCATCAGAGCTACTTATGACGTGCATCCATCACCAACGAATCTCCATCAGTGGTATGGCGAAGATCCAACCTGTGCCCTCTGCCCAACTCCAGCGACTCTCAAACACATCAAGGTAAGCTGCAAGATCAGCCTTACGCAAGGCAGATATACCTGGCGGCACAACCAGGTCCTCAAGAGCCTGGCTGGCATCAGTGATTGACATCATGCGGTGTGCAAACAACTCCTTGCCGCCGAGAGTAGCCAATCCCCTGAAGGCATTTGTCAGAGAAGGACAAAAAGCCCCCAAACATCCTTCCACCAAGCTAGAAACGGACTCTTAATCATGGCCCACAACTGGAATTGATCTTTTCTCCAGAGATTGCTTCCACCAACCTCAGGCCAGACCTGGTACTCCGGCCCCCTTCACTGACGACTGCTTAAATCATAGAGCTCACAGTCCCATGGGAGAATGCGCCTGAAGAGCTTGCAGCAGAAGCAAAGCAGCGTGGCTGGAACACTAAAATCGTTCCAGTGGAAGTGGGATGCAGAGGATTTGTGGCTTCTTTGACCATCAGACTGTTGAAAGAGGTGGGAAGCCACGGTCCGGCTCTGCGGCAGACCATCAGGGCAGTCTCAGAGACGGCTGAAAGAAGCAGCCAGTGGATTTGGATCAAGCGGAATGACCCATCCTGGGCTCCAACTATGTCAGCATAACCCACTTGAGAATCCCCACCTGTTAACCATTCAGTCATCTACCATTCTCAATGTTGTCAATTTCTAGACAGTTGGGCATGGCACACAAGCTGAGGGCTGATCATCCTGCAGCTAGCCCCCTTTGGGGAGGGTGTATAGTGTTGAAACACCCAATGACACAAGGGAACATTACTGACGATGTGTTCTGGGCCCAACCAGACCGAGATACACCCCACACTTGTCGATCGTCAACCACACAAAACAAGGTTAATTTCCTGGAAGTGCTCACCACCTTGGCACAAGGGACAATCAAACATCATGTCCTGTGTTTTTTGATTCAGTAGTGACGACCCCAAATAGTCAACTCTTCAACTTTTAAATCCAAGGAGGCTGATTCCACTGACGGAGAGAATATGGTAATTCATGATTCATAAATAACATGGTTATTTCTAAATCAAAGAATCGGCCTACATTTATTAATCAGAGCAGGGCCGTCTTTCGGTTCAAACCCCGGCTCCGGCTCTGCTAGTCGCATGTCAATGTGTCCTTGAGCAAGACACTTAACCCCAAAATTGCTCCCGTAGTTGTGCCTACGGTGCAGAAATGTGATAGACTCTGAATTGTAATTCGCTTTGGATAAAAGCGTCTGCTAAATGACTGTAATGTAATGCATCAGAACAGATTACTAGACAGTAAAAACATTCTCTAAAATAGGCGTGGTGTGCAGAAACAGCTGTTTGCGGCTTGCGTCACTCTTTCTCATTGACTGTCCTGTCGCTTCCCATCCGTCTGTGGATTGCTCCAATAAGAAAAATGGAATTGGGACCAAAACTTTTATTTACAACCACGAAAAGGAAGCAGGAAAATAAATTGTGTCTCTCTGTCTATTGATCTCTACTCCGTCTTCGGACAGCGCAACGCAACACATACTTACTACACAAAACAAACAGCGCTGGACATTATTCTGAAACAATAGTTAGGAGATAGTCAACTATATCTCAGCCAATAATTTAGTTTTCACTACTTTTCAATAGATACATGAAACATAAGGAGGGGGATCAATGGGCAGGAAAAAGAAAGGACATTACCTAATGATTAGTGGACTACAGGATATAGTATTCAACTATGTCAATTGTTATTCGTGGACACCCCTATTGCATTGCTATATGTATTTTTCATTCATTGTGTGTCTGTGTATTTTGGAGACATGTCACTGTGCTTACCCTCTCTTTTGCACCTCATTTTCAAGTGAGGTTATGATTGTTTTGTAATCACGCTGGCAGTGAATTCATTCCGGCTCTCAAGTAAACAATGGTTACTTCAGAATCCAATTAACTCAAGCAAACACATTGCATCAGTTCCCAAGACCACGCCGTCTGTGCCGGCGAGTCGTCACTGTGAGAAATAATATGTGCTCCACACGTGGGAAGCTAAAGAGAGCAGTGTCTGACAAGCACTCGGTGCCCCAGCACCAATCACATATGCATTTTATTTTTTGTCACAGTGAATAAAAACCTACCCGGCTTTACAGGAACAGTGTTGTTCCTTCATTGCGTTGTCTTCTGTCTCAATCATCAGGTGATTTGGTGGTTCACTTTTACACTTTGATATGTAGCTTTAGCTTCTGTATTTATCTATATAACCTGTTTTCACTGCTGAAGCAAGCTTAGTTTATACTCGTAGTGAATCTGGCTCGAGCGCCAGAAAATTACGTAATCACGGCCTGCACGTCGTGCGAGACCGTGGTGGTCGCCGCGCTTTGTCATCCACCTCTCAACTTTTCTAACTTTCCATGTGCGATCACGTGACTGTTCACTGATAAAAGCACTATTTACATGTCTAGGGATTATACAAAGAAGGGCATATATTTAGGTCAAAAAAATTTACATTTAAATAAATATTTTGCAGGCAAAACAAATTACACGATATTTAACCTTGGTTGTAATACTTGTTATGTATAAAGGTAATAAAGTAGTTCATGAATATGAGTTATGAGTTTACAGTTAATTACAATCCCTCCTCGGCATGGTTTCGGTGGGTTTATGGCTGTTTGCCGGTTACACTTGTTGTCTTTTTGATTCCTCACAGTTAATTTAGTTGACACGCTCTCTGGCATTTCAGAGAATAATGCAAAGAACATTGCATAGATAGAGTATAAACACCTCCGTACATCCTCAGAGCTCACGTGCCATCTGCTGAGGCATCTACGGTGCCAAGCGCGAGTATAAACAAAGCTTCAGTTCTCCATCCTGGATGTACCCTTCAAGCACATATTGTAGATCTTTCTGTTTACTCCTCTGAAATCACTAAACATATTATTTATACAGTGTGGGCTCTATGGTTGCTCTGACAGCTTGACTGAGTAGCAGCGGGGGTCAGGGCTCAGCAAAGGGTCAATTAACTATAATGTATTTCTCTGACAGCCAATTTCTGTGCTGCATAGCTGCTTTTTTTTATACCTCAATAATTCAAGTGATTGCTGTCCTAAGGCTCACTATCATGTCAATGAAAAAAATGTGAAAGATCAAATAAAGTGTTTCAGCACAACAATTGATTTACCACCCATCAAACAGGTCAACAGTGAGATGGTAATGTCCCCTCTTGACCTTGCCTGCTGGTTTTAGATGGCAGACCTGGATGAAATGCCTGCCTCTGTTATTTTGGACACTAGCTTCAGGGTTTGCCAGAACACCATATGCTTCATTACAGGTGCAGCAGGTGTTACCCCTCTATGTTCACCTGCTGGAGAAACAGTATAAGAGTATAATATAAGGGTAATTAATGATAAAACATCATAGATTATCTCCTAGTTAGCCTGAATGAGACATCTAATATGAGACATTTTCAAAAAGATATAACACTGATTTGTCAACTTCTCTAATCTTATTAGAGTTAAGTTATTGGAGAGACCTGGTTGTGGTCTGTTTCTGTCTGTGATGGGAACTGGGACAGAGGACATCTCTACTGGAATGATCAACATTAAAGGACACTGCTACATGTTGACACTCTTTATATTTATGTTTTGACACAACAGACACGGTCTATTATGCACATGATTTGCTGATTTATTTGCTAAATCACAGTATAACATAGGAGACACTAAAATAAATAGTTATTTTCTTTTACTTATTGGCATTCTTAACAGTATAAAATGTGTGCAAGTTTGTGAAAAGAGTGTTGCTGCCATCAGAGTCAGTCATACCATTTATGTTCACTTAGTTATTTTGGGTTAAATATAACGATAGTTTATGTTGTGGCGCTAACTATTGCACCTGTTAGAGACTCTCAGCCATTATTATTGAGTATGTGTGTGTTTGTAACAACAAGATGTGAGGTGAAGGAAGAACCATCACAAGAGGCAAACCACTACCAGTTTTGGATTCTGACCCTCATAATCTGTCTTTTTCATGATAATTGGTCCCATCTGAATAAATTAATCACATTTAATTGAAAGTAGTGATGAGAGGCTTTTCTTTAGTTTGTACATCAAGTGTATACCTCCTGTGTGTCCTGTGTTGCTCTTATTTTACACCCAAACAAAACCCAGGGCAGACAACCCTGAGTTCACTTTAATTAGATTTTACATGTGTTCTGACAGAGAACAAAACATCACATAGCATTTGCATGACAATGTCCTCTAACTGTGCTTGAGCTTAATTCATTTCTAAAAGCCGAAGCAGCACTGCCTGATTATATTCAAAATGGATCACTGTCACAGAGCACGCTCCTCTCTCTCTTCCTCCGTCTCTTTCTTTATCACTCACTCTTTCTGAAAATTCAACCCCAAATGGCCCAAATGGAGAGCTATTCAAAAGTATCATTAACCCTCTTGACTCTTCATTGTGTGGTTTTCCCTGAGGGAAATGGAATCCGTACTCATTTTGATGAAGAACTGATGAACAAAAAGAATTGTTTGGGCCCCAGATGGAGGGAAGCTAATACTTGATTGTGTGAATGTGATTGATTGTTGAATGTGATTGTGCCCTGAACTCTGGAGTAAATAAGACTGGATAATGGTCACTTCTCTTCAGCTCTCTGAAGCCTCCTTCTCTCCGCCTGAGACACTAAACCTAAATAAAGAGCAACAATTTACACTGGAGTGAGGAACTTGCCACACACTTGAAGCCTGTTGCTTAGGGACTGATCCAAACCCCCAGCAGCCTCGTTGTGGTGGTAGACGACCTCCACATCCTGCTCTGGTCTTCTGACCTGGGCTTGTCACGTTAGCATACAAATACGGAATGCAGATAATAATAAAAGTGCTTGTTGCTCTGTTGGCAACAGCAGTGCATTTATATGCTTTGGACAGTTTTGTTGTTTCTTCGTGTTTATTACTGGAGCAATAATGGCATATGACAGAATACATTTACCAACATCTGAAAAGGAAGCGTGGGGATTAAATGCAGCGAACTTTGAGATAATCACAGTCAACCCCCGACCAACCAGCCAGACCTGCTGGGATGGAAGCTATGCTTACCCAGCTAGGACCTGAGGCTACGCCACTACCCAGCATGCTCCTTGCTTTCTGATGTCCGGTCCCAGTAAAATAAAATGGATAAATGAAGACTTCAAGCGAACCCAGCAGCAGCAGGTATGTGACTGTTGAGCCCACATCTTCACAGAGACCTGGATCCATCGCTCATCAGGATCAAGCAGCACTTGACGGGCGGACATCAGGACAGAGAGCAGGACTCTGGTGGACCAGAGGACTCTGTGATTACATCAATGATGCTTGGTGCTCAAACACAGTCAAAGTTGATGGACAATGTTTTCCTCATGTCAAATTTTTATGTGAAGATGGCTAACTGCTATACTGGATGTAAAGAGGTCTATAAATAGGCTGGTGGGGGAAATGGCTGTACAGAATATCATGTCAATCGAAGCCATTGAAAATATTGTTGGAGTGTTTCAGTTTCAAAGTGGTGGACCATCCAACCGGTCAACTGATTCGCTTTGCCATCCCATTGCGCTAGCTGGGCTGAAAATCACTAAACAGATGGAGGTATGAGGACAGGTGAGCAGCCTGTCTGATTCAAAAGCCTGTCTGATACAACATGGAGGAAAAGTTCCTCTTCCATTTCCTTCACATGTGCAGTCAATTAGTGCGGACTCAGAGAAAGACAGTGAGGCACACAGGTACCCTGGTAGAAAGCAGGATGCCTTTTTGTTACACTTAGCATTTGCTGTTTGGAATCCTCATTCTCACATTTGTATTTCTGACAAGTTTCCACTCTCCTGAATACCTCACTCTCCACCGAATCCACTGATGGCTATGACATTATGTGGTGTCTGCAGAAAAAATAAAAGTAGATAAAGACCGGTGGAGGTTTACAGGCATTTTATTATAACAAAAAGAAAAAAATAACAAAAATGTCTTTGTACAGAATTTGAGCACACTGACTAAATCTCTACCTCCTAGGCCTCTAAACACAATGCAGACCATAGACTGAGAGAAAAAATATTCAGTTTTCTTCATTTATTCAGTCTATCGAGACGGAACAATGCTTCAGGCTATAACTGGGTGTTTGAACATTTTAAGGACTTCATTCCCCAAATACAATGTAAGAGATCTGGGTGAATTGATTCAATAGACCACCTTGTAGCAACACAAGACTTCCAGACTTTTCCACCCTTTGTCGAGACTGAATGTCAACAGCACACGATGATCTTACATGAAATCGAATTCTGTCTATGTTGCACTTACTTGCCCTCTGTGCTACTGACCGAATGCATTTATTACAACATATCAAATGATTTAGGATCCAAAAGATATGTCAATAAGTTTAGATTTTGGAGTCTTTCTTTATCCGTGAACAATACCACAGATGGTGATGATGCATATGTGACAGAAGTATAGCTTGTGCTTGTATCAGCCAAGACAATTCAACACAGCATGATGTTCATTTCGTAAATTATCGTCCTATATAGAGTACTACCTTGTGATTGACAGGTTTCTACCAGAGCCGTATAAGGTGTCTCTACGTCACTCCTCTGCCGTCCAAATATGGCCACTTCCGTTCACTGTTTGCATAAAGGCAAGATGGTGTTGGGAATGTAAAGGAGCGTGTTTGGGTTATCAGCATCTAAGAAACTAAATTATTGACATCAATAGAATTATTAATGTAAGTAACAATTATTAATGATTATTAATAACAACGGGGCACCACGCTGCAAACAGGGACCAATAACCAAACGATAAAACTAAGTCTCATAATTAGTAGTAACTCATAATGTCAATAGTCTGAGTACTATTACACATTCAGAGTGAAAGTGAAGGTTTAAGTTCGAGCACAGACCACATATACAGTTATTATCACAATACGCATGCACAAAGTAATCACAGACAGCTGCTCTTTAAAATATAACAGTTTATTAAGTTCTAATACTAATGATCTAGTCAACTAATATCTAAACTAACAACAACTATACATTCATGAGCACGCTATCTAAAATCAACAGACTATTGAAAAGAGGGGGGGGTGTGTGGGTATGTGTGAGCAAAGGGGGGGGGAGCGAGGGAACAGCTCAGTGACGTGTGACGTAGTTAGGACGTGGTGACGTCTCTCATGCGTGAGACCCAAAATGGCGGTTAGCCAACAGGAGACTCGGTGTCTACATGTGGTAGCAGCTGTTCAGCACGTAGCTCGATTAGCTCAAAGCTATATGTGTGTGTGAGTTAGTAAAAGAGAAGGGAAAGGAACAAAACAAAATGAAATAAAACAAAACAAGCGATTACGATCCTCTGCGCCGCGCGGGAGTACGGAAGATTGCTCTCTCAGCCAGGGGAGAGAACAGCGACTCTTTGTCTCAGCCGGCGGTTCTGACCTCCTGAACTGATGAGAAGCAGCTTCGACCTCACTAGGCGGCTCACTCAACACAGATCACAGTAGCATGGAATACACTAGCTTCTCCACAACCCCTACGATCTCAGCGACTGTTAGTATCTGCGATTATTAAGCATACACCGTTATAAAAATGAACAGTACTTTAAGCACGTAAACAAGACAAAATAAACACAAATGAACTCTCTCTAACTCTGCCCAGACTCTATTTTGCCTTACGGTACGATGCAATCGTGGTGATTGAGGGGAGTCTTCTGGGCTTCCCTGGGCTCGGGCAACACGGCTGCGGGCCGCGGGAGGTATGCTCTCGGTGGGAGAGGATCGCTGTCGTCTGGAGAAGGGACTTTCGCGTCCTTATGGCCGGAGCAGACAAGGCGCTTGGTGAAGAGTGGAAGTTCTCTGTCTCGCTTTCTGAAGGAGTCTTGCTCCTTCACTTCTGCAGGATTAAACGGGTTCGCTTCGTGGATGCGAACCAAGATAAAATAGACAGTTTGGTGAATTCGGCCAGCGAATATAAACTGTGAAACCTAGGATTTTGGTTAAAAAGAGGAGCAACGTTGGTGTGCTCCCTAGCTCGACGGAGGTCGAGGGGAAAAAGCATTGAGGTGTGAGCTGCATGAGTTTTGTAGAACAGTGGCTGAACCACAGGGGTCCTGGGGTGTCTTGGCTCTCGGCCAATGAGATTGCAGCGGTGTATTCAGGTGACTTCAGGAACGCATAGTTTTTGGGGGGAGGAAACTCACACCCTAATGTGAAATTCCTTCAGAGGAGGTTTGGTGCTCATCAAACCACAATCAGGATGAAACATTTGCTTGCAAAAGGGAAGGCCTGACTCTCTTTGTCCCACAGCACATGTAGAAGCCATATAGTCAGACCCCAACAATGGCAACTGCTCTAATCCAACGTGGTGACAGCCAAAACGTCAAACTTCAGCCTTCATAACAGCAGTCCACAAACCAATGGGTGACGTCGCGACGACTACGGCCTCTTCTTACACAGTCTGTGATTTATTTCCTGTGAGACTGGTGACTCAGAGCAAAGTTGCATCTTACAGTCGGTAGAGAGTTGGGGGGGGGGGGGGATGAAAAGGATCTTAAATTAGTTAAATTAGGTAAAAACAATGCTATGTGGCAAAGATTTTCTACAGATCGTGTTCAAAGACCCCCAAACCTAATTTCTCTAGGGCGAGAGGTGCTTGTGATTGTCAAAGCTGCTGCATTAATCCATTTTTGTCCACCAGGGGGCAGTAAAATATTTATTATTATTATTATTATTATTATTATTATTATTATTATTATTATTATTATTATTATTAATTTGATTATACCCTGCCAGTTTGCACTGAGGAAAGAATGCATCAACAATAATTTAATTGTGCTGTATATTTCTGTATATTTCTTAACCAATCATTCTTTAACCTTACTTCTCAGGCACTTGACTGTTTGTTGAGCCTGAACCTAAGAGTGATAATTAAAGTAAACAAAACTTTTGTAATTTTCCAAGAAAACTACACAGGGCACCTTTGACCATGAAGGTGGGAGATGCATTTGTAATTTAGTTTGGAGGACTTGTAACAAACCACTGTCTACTTACGCATAGAGCAGACATGGAGTGTGGATCTGGTGACTTATTTCATGCAAGTCAAATATTCACTCTCCTTTTTGCTCTGGTTTGGTTTGGCCCAATATGGAAGAAATGTGTTGCTCTTTAGTTGCAAAATATTCACTAAGTTCACCAGCTTTCTCTAACTGTGTCTGTCTGTTGTTGGAGACGAGGTTGATGAGACTGAACTAAATAGAAAGGTTTTGCCCATACAACCAAAACAATAAGCTGAAAGATTAACTGCTAATAGCAAGCTCACACTACAAGATTTTAGCCCTCATTTTCCACTCGTTGATGGCTTTTGGGGAGCGTCAACAAAAGCCGCAAATCAGAGGCAAATCGGTGCTGCTGCTATGGGTGAACAATGACACGATCTGAGGGATTCATAGATGCCCCGCAGATTCCCTTGAGATATCTAGCAGGTTAAATATCTGGACCCGTCTGCATGTCCAAATCCTGTTGTGTGAAAATTGTTATGACAGCAGCAACAGCCGAATGCCAATGAGAGCACAAGATACGTGACAAGGGAAATGTCAAGGGGAGGAGTTGTAACACCTCGAACACAAAATCAACAAGGATGGCTATTATTTTCTTATTCTATGTTTTTTTTTGCTGCAAATCAGTGCACAGTCGAGTTGGATTGCTGGCTTCTGGACATCCATTTTTAGAGGAAAGCACTCCTGTCTTGCATTTTCTCCTGATCACCCCTGGCATGTGTTTTGTTGACCCAATGTAGTTTAGAGACCAGACAAACTTGTCGGAGATTCCTCCAAGTGAATGTCCTGTGTTGCCGATCACTGGGTGACTGTGGCTCAGAGGTAAAGCGGGTCGTCCTTCAATCAGAAGGCAGTTCGATCCCGGACTCCTCCAGTCCATGTCGATGTGTCCTTGGGCAAGACACTTATCCCCAAATTACTAACGTAGGCTGTGCCTTCTGTGTAGAAATGTGTGTGAATGTCTGATAGGCAGGTGGCACCTTACATGGTAGCCCCTGTCATCAGTGTCTGAATGGGTGTGAATGGATGAATGATGAGATGTAGTGTTAAAGAGCTTTGAGTGGTCAGAAGACTAGAAAAGAGTCCATTTACCATTATTGTAAAACCACAACTTCAAGAAACTCCATTATAAGGCTGTAGGACTGCAATGTTTTAATAATTAATATAAAAGAATAATGATGTAGCAAACTACAAACTGCATTTTGTTGCAAAACCCTGTTGTACAATTACAAATAATTAACCTTGTAAATTTAAAGCAATCTGACAAGTTGAGTGATAACTCTCCATAGGTTTGTCACTACAGCGGACACCTTTCACTTTCCACAAAAATGTGGATAAATGTAAATATAGGTTTTTATTTTCAGTGTAAAGGTACTAAATACTGTTTCTTGGTGCTTGGAAGCTGAATAGGGCTTTAAACATCTCTGCGGCAGTCGCCTCTCTGTTGCTCCCGACTCATTTTTCTCATCAGTTCAGTGAAGTTGCAGAGCAGCGCGACGTGATGCTGAGCGATTTGAACTGCAAATGAGTGTGTGACTAAACCATTGCTTCCTATTCCACTTTGAGACTGGAGCTGCATTGTTTTCGCCGCCACGGCTAATGTGTTCGACAGTGAGGCAAATAATAAGAGGGTTTACCTGTTGCCTCCCAATTTGCCATCCTCAAACTCGCTGTGTGGAAGAGGAAATAGGAGGAATGAACGCTGATTATCTTCACTCCAGCAAATCCAAAATCACCCATTGAATGCAAGCACGCTCACTCCGCCATGTTTATTCTTTCTCTCTATGAGACAATCAGTGCTGTTGTTGAGAAAGATGGAAATCTGCTCTCTTTCTTTAGGCTGGTGTACCAGAATGCCATGCAGAGTAATTGCTAAATGAGTGAGTTACAGAGAAAAGAATGAAATCCTGTATGCGGATACTCCCACATGTGGAACGATTTAGACTACACTATGTGTGGATGCTACGCATACCCAAGGTCGTTAACACAATTCAGCCCGGGTGTGCAAGGACTAACTAACACATATATATTTATTAATCCAATAAATGGGATGTATTCATGAGTTAAAACCAATCCTACAGGGCACCATACTTTTTTCGCTTTATTCTGAATATCACTTGTTTGTAAGAGGCACTTTCTAATTGGGCTGTAAACCACTCAGAGTAGGTCGGGTCGTTCTACCCCATCCAGTCCCTCTGTTTGACCTTCTTGGCTGTAATGAGAGTAACACCAGAATTTATTAATAACCACTCAGTAAATTCAAGGATAAACATGATTCGGTCAATTTCTGTGAGAACTCTTTCTCCTAAAAAGGAAAAGAGGAGCCACGACTTCCAAAGCTGCCACATCCTTAAATGTTCTAAATACATGATTCAGAGCACAACTATAGCAGCAAAAAGCTATTTGCAATGTAAATATATACTTTCATAATACGTATGTAGCGTTAGACATTCCTGCAGCTCTCTACATTATTTCAGTCGCCAAAGTAGTTAGCTAGTAGCTCCTAGTAGCTAGCATTCACGGGAGAAAAAGAACACACCGCCATTGTTTCTTTGGTCTGGGAACACAACTCAGACCGTTTATTTGCGCATGCGCACAACAGCATTCCAGTGCACACAGGCACACATCCTCCCATGTGACATCACTGCACAGGCCACTCAACATGGCTTTGCTACACATATAAGGAATATGCTCAACACTCCCACTCAAAGACATGTGTATAGCTCTCTATGGTGGTAAATAAACACCAAAAATACATAACTTCCAAAATGAAACATTTTGCATTTGCATACTGGCATTGTTCGAAAAACTTCAAAACATTTACATCTGTCAGTTCACATTACTCACCAAACAAATACCCCTTGAAACTCTCAAACTCATTCTTTGTCACTGGCTTGGTAAGAACATCAGCTACCATGTTTGCAGTCGGACAGTATTCGATAGATATTTTCCCTTCTGCGTGTGTAGACCGTATGAAGTGATACTTTATATCTATGTGTTTGCTTCTCTGTCTGCATACTGGGTTCTTAGATAAAGCTATCGCCCCCTGGTTGTCCTCATATATCTTGACTGGTACATGCTGGTTACCACTATCTATTCCTCTAAGTAGTTGTACAAGGTACATACTCTCTTGAGTAGTGGCTGCAAGTGCCATATACTCTGCTTCGCAGGTGGATAATGCCACCGTTGGCTGTTTCCTACTCTTCCACGATATAACTGGACCATTCTCAGTTAAGCTGAAACAGTATCCACTTGTGCTCCTCCTGTCATCCTTATCGGCTGCCCAATCAGCATCACTATATCCCTCCAGCTGTAGGAGGCTTTCCTCACATTTCTGGTAGTGTAGTTCTTGATCTATAGTACCCTTTAAGTACCTCAGTATGTGTTTTGCTGTAGCCCAATGCTGTTGCTTTGGTTCTGCTAGGTACTGAGATAGTTTACTCACAACCCAGCTCAGGTCAGGTCTTGTACATGTCATAATGTATATCAAGCTACCTACTATCTCTCTATATCCTGTCGAATCAATAACTTCACCCTCACTGTCAAAATTTAACTTTTGCTCACATGGGGTGGATCTCGGTTTGCATTCGGACATTCCAAATTTCGCTAATATTTTCTCTATGTGTCTCTTTTGAGTCATTTTGATCTCTCCCTCACGCTGTCTGAAATCGATACCTAGGAAGGGTTTAAGTGGACCCATATCTTTCATCTTAAACCTTCTCTTCATCATTTCTTTTACATCACTGAGTAAGGTGTTGTTACTCGCAGCTATGATTACGTCATCTACCGACACTAACAGAATCACTTTCTCGTTCTCAGATTTTCTGCTGTAGACACAATGATCAGCATCATTTTGCACAAAACCATTCTCTGTAAGGTGATCATGCAGTAACATGTTCCAGTTCCGCCCGGACTGTTTTAAACCATACAATGACTTGTTGAGTTTACACACTAAGTATTCCCCTGTTTTTGACTTGATCTCAAAACCTTCTGGTTGCTCCATATATACCTCACAGTCTATTGGAGCATGGAGATAAGCAGTCTTCACATCCATTTGGTGTAGGGTAAGATCCTCTTGTACAGCCACCTGCATTAATGCTCGTACAGAGGTCATGTTGGCTGTCGGTGAAAAAGTCTCTTTATAATCAATCCCTTCCACTTGACTGTACCCCTTTGCGACATACCTTGCTTTACAAGTCTCAGATCCATCTGGGCTCTCTTTCACTGCATATACCCAGCGACCTCCCACTGCTTGTTTGCCTCTTGGCAGTGGGGCCAGAGTGAAAGTATTATTCTCTGTCAAAGAGTTCATCTCCTCTTTCATCGCGTCAGCCCACATTTTTGACTTCTTAGAGTCCATTGCCTCTTTAAGTGTTTTAGGTACATCATAAGCCACTCTGTAGAAATAATCTACATTTTCACTTTCATCATCATTACACTCAGCTTTACACTGGTACTCCTTTAAGTATTCTGGAGCCTTTCTCTGTCTCATAGGGTGTCTCTTTTCTCCCTCTTCTCTCTGAGTACTATCTGTCTGGGTCGGACCTGCCTCAGCAGTCTCCTCAACATTTGACTCTTTACTCTCCTCAGGCTGTCCTTGACCCTGGTTGACCATCTTCGGTGGTGTATCTCTTTTCTCAATATCTTCCCCCATGTCACCATCTGTCTGAGTCTGGCTATCTGCGCTACCTTTGGTGAGGAATTTTACCAGCCTATGTTTGAGTACTTTTCCTGTCTCTGGATAATACACGTTATATGCTGGACTATATTTGTCATAGCCTACAAGGATCCCCTTTTTGCATCTAGAATCCAGCTTCGTTTTATCCTGCTGATATACGTAGCATTCAGAGCCAAATATCTTCATGTTAGATAGGTTAGGTGTTTTTCCTGTGAAAACACGGTAAGGTGTCTGCTCTAGCCGCTTACTGTAGCACCTGTTGCGGATTTGAGCTGCTGTCTGTACAGCATATGTCCATAATTGCTTTGGGAGGTTACTCTCCAATAGCATGCATCGAGACATCTCGAAAAAGGTTCTCCAACCTCTTTCGGCAGTTCCATTCTGATGAGGTGAGTAGGGTGCACTCTTCTCATGCCATATCAAGTTACTCCTAAGTAAAGACTGGAACTCCTGCCCGGTAAACTCTGTGCCGTTATCAGACCTTATGCACTTTACCTTTCCATATGGAGCTACATCTGCTATGAATTTTTCTGTAGCTTTTGCCGTGTCACTCTTTGCTTTAATAAAGTATGGAAAAATCATCCCACTGTAATCATCAGTAAATGCTATTGCATATCTGTATCCATCTTTATCTGCTGGTTCTATCGGACCGCATAAGTCTGTGTGTACTAGCTCTAATACGGTTGAAGCTTTAGCGTCTGCCTGTCTGTTTCTGCTTTGTGTAAACTTGCCCTGTGTGCATGTTTCACAGTTTTGGTTGGACTTGTCATGTTTCCCTTTTATAGACATCCCTTCAACCACCTTTTCTAATTTTGCAACATCATCAAAATTACAATGACCAAGTATCCTATGCCACGTTTGAATGTCATGACAACCACACACTTCATCACCATTTTCATCCTCTACAGTGCTAAGGTAATACATCCTACCATACACGTCCATTTTGAACATGGTACCATCCTTGTGGATTAGCCAGTCATTACCGTCCTTGAAGCGGACCTCAGCTCCGTTGGCTGTCGCTGCTTTGACTGAAAAGATGTTTTGTGGAAACGATGGGATGTAGAGTGCTTGCTTGAGCCTCGTTTTCACCTGTCGTCCCTCGCTGTCTAGCAAGTAGACTTCGGCGTCTCCCCTCATCTTCACCATCCCGCTCACCTTGGATCCATCGGCGAGCTCGATCATGTGGTCCTCGGGTCTGAAGCTTTTGTCAACGGTTTTGAACTTTGTGGCGTCGTTGATCATGTGTGCTGTGGTGCCGCAGTCGACCATGAGACCCTTCTTGTTTCCTCTTTGTGCAGGACAATCACTCATCCTGAAACAGAAAGATGTATGCTCTGCCTCTGCCTCTTCATCAGCTTTCTTCACATGGTCACAGCCTTGTCCTCGGCTGCGTCCCCTTCCTCGCTGTGGTGTGTCCCATTTTCGTTCCTCTCTTCTCACCTGGTAACCGTCAGGACACGCTCTGGCCATGTGTCCCTTTTTACCGCACGTCGATATCAGCCATGTCCATTTTATTCCCTCTTCCTCGTGACCTCGTTGCCACGCTAGTCTTCATCACGCTGTCTTCTTCAACATTCACGTCACTTTTCCCATATTTTTCAGTACTCTCGTAACTTCGCAGTTTTGTTTTAAACTCGCCGAACGTTACAGTGTCACTTGTCTGAGTGACGTACACGATGAATGGCTTGTATGAATCAGGTAGTCCTTTTACTACCATAGCCATCTGAAGCCCATCACTATTATGCTCATCTGCTCTTCTCAATGACGTGAATATAGTCTCTGCTCGAATAATATAGTCCGTGACCGTTTCATTGCTAGTGTTATAGAGCGAGGAAAGTTCACAATACAAACTCACAACGCGGGGTTTGTCCTTTCCTGCATAGTGCTCGCGAAGAATATTCAGTGCTTTTCTTCCGTCACGTTTTGCGTCCCTCATTACCAATGACAAGCTCTTGTTGTCTAGACACTGCACTAGCTCTGCATATGCCTCACCGTTCTTTTCCTCGTCTTCCGCAAGAGCGTCTTCGTCATCCTCATCTATCGCCGGGTCTTCCGCAATAACTTCTCTGAGGCGACGTAACTCCATGTGCGCGAGGAACCTCGTTTCCCAGAGCTCGTAATTTTTCTCATCACCGTCGAATAAAAGTCTGAACCACCTTTGGCCTGATTGACTGGGCGCATAACCTGTAGCGTTAGACATTCCTGCAGCTCTCTACGTTATTTCAGTTGCCAAAGTAGTTAGCTAGTAGCTCCTAGTAGCTAGCATTCACGGGAGAAAAAGAACACACCGCCATTGTTTCTTTGGTCTGGGAACACAAGTCAGACCGTTTATTTGCGCATGCGCACAACAGCATTCCAGTGCACACAGGCACACATCCTCCCATGTGACATCATTGCACAGGCCACTCAACATGGCTTTGCTACACATATAAGGAATATGCTCAACAACGTATAATGCTTATAACCAGTTGTTAATCAAATAATATAAATATGCTCATCAAATTTCACAGTCACTTTACTTGACTGTCGAATGAACAAGTTACCTGTCAGTCTGTAGAACTTCATCAACAGGAACTGGACCTGAACTAAAATACAACAATGTATCATTTTCCCCTTGGTCTGGACCAAATGAACCAACTACAGGAGTGGAAGAACCCTAAGAGTCACGCTCAGGGCTTGTTTTGCAAAATGTGAGCTTTGGCAAGACGGAAGGCAAAATATTTCCACTGGCCAGATGCATAGACCGTAAGAATGCGTAAGTTCAAGGCTGAAACTGTAAAGCACAAAGAAGGAAAAAGCGTACAAACTCTTTGTACAATATTTGTAAAGCTGTATGTGTGTACCATCGACCCATCCCACCAGACACACACATGTCACATACTCCTCAGTCTTCAATCGAGTATTTAAGATAGTACGGGACAGTATTTTATGATGGTTCATGTCCAAAACCAGATAGTTAGTTAAAAAGTTTTATTTGGAAAGCTTACTCATTTGTTAAATGTGAAACTCCCAGATCCCTGAAGCACACAATTAAATGAGAGTATGCCTTTGTTTAAATAATGAGACACAACTAGAAAAAGCATTTCCTGCTGAAAATGCATTGGAATGCTGAAAACTGAAATTAATCAACATTGCTGAAAATAGATATCCAATTCAAAAACAAATTGCAAAAAGCTTAATCATTCAAAAAGTTTAAAGATTACAAATATGAAAAGTCATATCACACCTCTCCTGAAAGAGCTGAACATTTTGATATTTGAACAGTTTCTGTGGCTTAAAAAAATTCATCAATGGTATTTGTAGTAGTATGAGTTGTAGTAGAAGTATTATCAGTCGAAGTATTAGTAGCATTAGAATAAGTACTAGTAGTAGTAGTAGTGATATTTGTAGTAGTAGTAGAAGTATTGGTAATTAGAAGTAGTAGAAGACGTAGTATCAGTAGTCATAGTAATAGCTGTAGTATTGGTCATAGTATTTAATATCACAGTAGTAGTAGTAGTAGTAATAGTAATAGTAATGGCAGTAGAAGATGTAGCAGTAGTAGTAGTACTAGTAGCAGTTGTACTGATAGTAAGAGCATTCATTTTTTTAACAAAAAGCCTAATTTTGAGCTTGTTTAAATACAGTTAATCCATGGGGCTTTTATTTTGAAAGGGTGGTGCTGGGTGGGGGGGGAGAGGAAACATAATCATAATGTCTGACACACATAAACAGATGTTATTAAATGCCTGGCTTCATCACAAGCATTTCAATTAGAATTCACTCTTTGGGGCTTTTATTTTGAAATGGGGTGTGTGTGTGTGGGGGGGTCCTCTAAAAGTCTCTAAGACCTGAATGACTATGAGAGAGAGACACAGAGAGACAGAGAGAGAGGAAGAAAGAATTGGTGAGAGAGAGAGCGAGACTCTGATATCTCTGGCAAACTTTCTCATTTGGAGATTGTACTATGTTTTATCTTTTACAGCTTACATGACTATTGTCCTGAGAGAGAGAGAGAGAGAGAGAGAGAGAGAGAGAGAGAGAGATGCATGTGAGTCTGTGTTTATCAACATCACTAATTAGCTCAATCGCAAACACCTGTGTGCCTGAAGCCATTTCATTAGCTACTCCTACATCCAGAAATTATGCATGAAGAGTGAAGATTGTGGACACAGTGGCAAAATACAAATGTTTTTTTCACAAGAATCTCAAGCTGCTCTTCACTCTAGCGGTGACATCACGTACTCTAAGCTCCGCAATACACACCCATTATAAAGTCAGAAAAGGGCTGAAAAATCATAAAAGTTAAATTGCTGCAGATCCAAAAGCTGAATCATGTGGCAATAGTTGAGGGTTTTCTCAACATTTGAAAGTTTAAATGGTGTCTGTAGCTGAAGGTATGAGGAAGTTGAAGGATTTGAAAATCTTCTCCATAGAAACCCATTCAAAAAAAAGTTGCTAAAAGCTTAATAATTCAAAAAGTTTAAAGATTACAAATATGAAAAGTGAAAGCACCCCTCTCCTGAAAGAGCTGAACATTTTGATATTTGAACAATTTCTGTACCTTAAAAAAATTTCAGAAGTAGTGATATTTGTAGTAATAGTAGTAGAAGTTGGAGTTGAAGTAGAAGTATCATTAGTAGTAGAAGTATTAGTATTTAGAAGAAGTCGTAGCCTAGTATCAGTAGTAATAGCTGTAGTAGTGGTTGTAGTATTTAATATAACAGTAGTAGTAGTAGTAGTAGTAAAAGTAATGGCAGTATTTGAAGTAGCAGTAGTAGTAGTACTAGTAGCAGTCGTACTAATAGCTGTAGTATTAGTACTGGTAGTAGCATGAATAGCAGTAGTAGCAGTTGTAGTACAAGTAGTGGTAGTAATAGCAGTAGTGGTAGTAATAATATTGATGGTAGCAGTAATAGCACTAGTAACAGTAGCAACAGCAAAAGTAGTAGCAGCAGTAGTAGTAGTAATACTGGAAATATTAGCAGCAGTAGTAGTTGTCGCAGTATTAGTAAGAGCATTCATTATTTCAACAAAAAAGCCTAATTTTGAGCTTGATGTTTACATACAGTTAATCCATGGGGCTTTTATTTTGAATGGGTGGGGGAGGGAGAGGAGAGGAGACATCATCATAATGTTTGACACACATAAACAGAGGTTATTAAATGACAGGCTTCATCACAAGCAGTTCAGTTAGAATTCACTCTCTGGGGCTTTTATTTTGAAATGGGGTGTGGGGGAGAAGGGGAGAGGAGACAGAATCATAATGTTAGATAAACACAAACCGGTTATTAAATGACAGGCTCATCACAAGCATTTCAGTTAGGATTCATTCTGTGGGGCTTTTATTTTGAAATGGAGCCTCTTAATACAACTCAAGTTGTGCCCCACAGCATATATCTCCCCATGGCAACATTATACTTCCTTCTCACATCACCATAATTGTTATAAAGTATAGCAAGCAAGAAAGTCCTCCAATGTTGACTACGCTTGTTACATTACGTTGTAACGCTGGTAACGTAACGTGTCGTAAGAAAGTCTGCTAAGGTTGTTCTTTTACACTAGTTACATTGTTACCTTACATTGCTATGTTATTATTTTAAACCAAACACTGGACTTTCACCCAGGAGACCACCGTCAGTGTCCTGTGTGAAACCAAGAGTACACTTTGATTTAACACTTTGTTACCTAACAATTAGAAAGAATGTCTGCTCAGGGCAGGTGTTCTAGTTAGTTATGTTTTAATGGTTTTGTTTTGTTACGTTACTCAAGCCATAATGTTTTGATGCCTAAACCTAACCAATTGTTTCACAACTTTAACCCCGTGGCATTATACATTTCGGCAAGCGTGATACAAGGTGCATATGAAACCTATTTATAAAACATTTTTTTGGTCGTGTGGTTTGCACAAACTTCCAAAACATTTTTCCTGATGACTAGGTTTTGCACTTCCAATATTTTTTTAACAACTGCAGCCCACAATGTCCAAAGGGGTAAATTGTGGTGCACATATCATCAACTCTTGTCCATCCAGCGGTCTCACAGCCAGGAGACCGCAGCTCGTTCCCCGAGTGAAATGAGACGTCAACGTTGATGTTTTTGTCAGGTAACTTGCGTACTTCTTTAACTTCCGAGGTTATTAACGATTTACTCCTTAACGTAACTAATTGGTTTTGTTGCTTGAACCTAATCAAGTATTTCACCATGTATAATACGCATAAGAGGGAAGGCTAAACAATTGACTTGAACACATTTAGGCAACATTGTAATTTTACCAAAGAAACACCAAAGAAAACACTATAGTAATACTACAAAGGAATATTACAAAGGGTGACGTGAGTTTGGACAAATACTTACACACTAACAACACAAGAGGGGTTTGTTTGATTCCAGAGGGTTTTTAGATTGGAGATAAAATTCAATTCAATTTATTTTTGTATAGCCCAAAATCACAAATTACAAATTTGCCTCAGAGGGCTTTACAATATGTACACGTTTGACATCTTCTTGTCCCGGGACCCTCACATCGGAACAGGAAAAACTCCCCAAAAACCCCTTTAACGGGGAGGAAAGAGGAAGAAACCTGTGGGAGAGCAATAGAGGAGGGATCCCTCTCCCAGGATGGACAGACGTGCAATGATGTCATGTGTAGAACAGGATAGTAAATTACAACACATTCAATGTAATTACAGCACATTCAATGTATGACACAACCATGACAGGAGGCAAGACCTGGTCCAGGTAAACCCGGATACACAGGAACCTGTGAGGCGAGAAAGCACAGAGACTCTGGTGAAGAAGCAGGTCAATAATGTGCATTAATGGTATCGGTAGTATGAAATAGTAATGTGAGTAATAATAAAAGTGATATTAGCAGTTGGAGTCAGCAGGGCCATGGTAGGAGGAAGGACCAGGGTCCAGATGAAACCATGCTCCATGGAAACCTGTGAGGAGAGGAAGCACAAGTACTCCGAGGAAGAGACAAAATCAGTACTGTGCATTAATGGTATCGGTAATAGGATTAATAATGTTAATCATGAAGATCGTAGTAGGTGTCAGCAGGGCCATGGCTGGTTGAAGAACCAGTGTCCAGATAAAACTGCGGTCATCCTGTGAGGCGAGAAAGCACAAATACTCCAGGGAAGAAGTAAAGTTAGTAATGAGCATTAATGGGACATCAATGCATACAGACGGAGGTGAAGAAGAGGAGGAGAGAGGTGCTCAGTGTAGGAAGTCCACCTGTAGTGTTTGCCTATACCAGTTTGTCCATGGGCCGGTCCAAGGCAAGCCAGAGCCAGCCATAACTATAAGCACTATCAAAGAGGAAAGTCTTAAGCCTACTCTTAAATGTGGTGAGTGTGTCTGCCCCCCGGACCGAAACGGGAAGCTGGTTCCACAGAAGAGGAGCCTGATAACTGAAGGCTCTGGCTCCCATCCTACTTTTTAAGACTCTAGGAACCACAAGTAACCCTGAATCACTGGATCGCAGCGTTCTAGTAGGGCAGTATGGTACTATAAGCTCTTTAAGATATGATGGAGCCTGACCAGTTCGGGCTTTGTAGGTAAGTAAAAGGATTTTAAATTCTATTCTAGATTTTACAGGGAGCCAGTGCAGAGAAGCTAATACAGGAGTAATATGATCTCTCCTCTTAGTTCTTGTTAGTACACGAGCTGCAGCATTCTGGATCAACTGGAGAGATTTAAGAGACTTATTAGAGCAGCCTGAAAATAAGGAATTGCAGTAATCTAGTCTAGAGGTAACAAAAGCATGAATTAATTTCTCTGCATCGCTTTGAGATAGGATGTGCCTGATTTTTGAAATATTACGTAGGTGAAAAAAGGCAGTCCTAGAAATAAGTTTTATCTGAGAGTTGAAAGACAAATCCTGATCAAAGGTAACTCCAAGATTCTTGACGGTGCTGCTGGATGCCAGCGCAATGCCATCTAGAGAAACTATATCATTCGATAACTGATTTCGGAGGTGTTCTGGGCCTAGTAGAATAACTTCAGTTTTGTCTGAGTTTAACATCAGGAAGTTGCAGGTCATCCAGGTTTTTATGTCCTTAAGACACGCTTGCAGTTTAGCAAGCTGGTTGGTTTCGTCTGGTTTGATCGATATATATAATTGAGTATCATCTGCACAACAATGAAAGGTTATAGAGTGTTTTCTAATAATATTGCCTAAAGGAAGCATATATAAGGTGAACAAGATTGGTCCAAGCACAGAACCTTGTGGAACTCCATAACTGACGTTGGTCCTCATTGAGGCTTCATCATTTACATAAACAAACTGAGATCGATCCGATAAATAGGATCCAAACCAGTTCAGTGCGGTTCCTTTGATGCCAATATAATGTTCCAGTCTCTGCAACAGGATGTAGTGGTCTATAGTGTCGAACGCAGCACTAAGGTCTAACAGGACAAGAACTTCCTCAAATAAACTATTGTTACACAGAAAGTCACACAACTGATTTGCAACTGCTTTCTCAAGGATCTTAGAGAGGAAGGGAAGGTTCGAGATCGGTCTATAGTTGGCCAACACCTCTGGATCCAGAGTGGGCTTCTTAAGAAGAGGTTTAATCACAGCTACTTTAAAGGACTGTGGTACATGACCTGTTACTAAAGACAGGTTGATGATATCTAATAAAGTTGTGCTAATTAATGGTAGCACTTCTTTAAGCAGCCTAGTCGGTATAGGGTCTAAGAGACAGGTGGACGGTTTAGACGTAAAAATTGTTGAAGTCAGTTTGTCAAGGTCAATGGGAATAAAGCCATCTAAACATATATCAGGGTTTACAGCTGTTTCTAAGGTTACTCTATTTGTGGAAAGATCGGTCGAGGGCAGGAGATTATTAATGTTCTCTCTAATAATTATAATTTATCATTAAAGAAGTTCATGAAGTCATTGCTGCTGAGGTCTATAGGGATACTCGGCACAACAGAGCTGTGACTCTCTGTCAGCCTGGCTACAGTGCTGAAGAGGAACCTGGGGTTGTTCTTATTTTTCTCTATTAACAATGAGTAATAAGCTGATCGGGCATTACGGAGGGCCTTCTTATATCTCGCCAGAGTAACCGAGATTGTTCCAAGTTAGTGGAACGCCATGTTCTTTCAAGTTTTCGCGATGTTTGCTTTAATTTGCGGGTTTCAGGGTTATACCATGGAGCGAATCTCCTTTGTTTTACCAACTTCTTTTTTAAAGGAGCAATAGAGTCTAGTGTCCTTCTCAGTGAGCTTGTAGCACTGTCGACAAGATGATCAATCTGGGTCGGACTAAAGTTAGCACAGGAGTCCTCCGTCACATCGAAGCATGGTATTGAGTTAAATACAGACAGAATCGCTTCTTTAAATTGAGCTACGGCACCATCAGATAGACATCTAGTGTAGTAACTCTTGCTTAACGGTGTACACTCAGTTAGTAAGAATTCAAAGGTTATTAGATAATGATCCGACAGAAGAGGGTTCTGTGGATAGACTATTAAATTGTCTATGTTAATGCCATAAGTCAGAACCAGGTCGAGAGTGTGGTTAAAACAGTGAGTGGGTTTCTGTACATTCTGACAGAAACCAATCAAATCTAATAATGAAATAAATGCAGTACTGAGGCTGTTGTTCTCGACATCCACATGAATATTAAAGTCACCTACAATAATTACTTTGTCTGTTTTAAGGACTAGACTTGATAAAAACTGAATAAATTCCGAAAAAAATTCCGAATACGGACCTGGGGCCCGGTACACTATCACAAATATAACTGGCTGTATTGTTTTCCCGGTTGGGTGTCAAAGACTAAGAACCAAGCTTTCAAATGAGTTATAGTCTAGTTTAGGTTTAGGGTGTAATAATAGGCTAGAGTCAAAGATGGCTGCTACTCCACCTCCTCAGCCGGCTCCTTCATTTAGGCTGACATATTCATCATTACTCAGCCAGGTTTCAGTAAGACAAAATAAATCAATATGATGATCTGATATTAGCTCATTTACTAGTAGAGCTTTAGATGACAAAGATCTGATATTTAAGAGTCCACATTTAATTATCCTATTTTGTTGTACTGTTGCGGTCGTTTTAACTTGGATTAAGTTATTTTGTTTAACTCCTCGATCGTTTATTTTTGATTTAATAAATTTCAGTGGCCGTGGGGCAGACACAGTCTCTATGTGGTGTTGCGTGAGTAACTGCTCTAATGGAAGCTCAGAGGAGTGTGTAAGACTGCAACTCTGCTTCCTGGTCTGATCTCTGGGTTGTCATGT